>NW_011371359.1:1620640-1666803 GCF_000150735.1 Paracoccidioides brasiliensis
CCCAACCCCCCAACCCCCCAACCCCGCGATGGATCAATCTCTGACTCGGAGGTTCCAGCCGGACACAGACACTGAAGTGATGAGAAGCGATGACGAGTTAAAGATTTGGCATCTTCATGCCCTCATCCTCAACGGGACTTTTAATGCTCACGCCTCCATGCTGTATATCTGAGAGCCTCCAGTGGAATGTTGATATCCTGGTCATCGTCGTATCCGATTGTCCGATATATTTTCACTTGTATTCTTCCACTTCCGTCTTGCCTTGAGCGGGCATGATGTTTCATGCTTCAGATCCATCCTTCTAGAGATATCACACCCTCCGGAGGTCTTTTCCGTCCCTCTCCGTCCCCTCTGCCTCTGACATTCAAGCATTGGTGGCGTGGCCTCTCATTGCCCACTTGTCGATATAATTCTTGGAGATTGAGACAGATTTAAAAATCCCATGTTGGAGGATCGATGATGGATGTCCCCAGACTATACAGCGAGGTGGTGCCTTCTCGAGCCGCGTCCGCCGCGTCAAATTTTTCCGCTTGTCAATCTTACTTCACATGTTCAAGCATGTACAGGAATTATTACCCTTCCTCTGCACCAGTTCCGTTGGCTGGCTGTATGTATACTGAAACCTGGCGAAGAATGTGGTCCTGTATCTTCATATACATATTTGGAATACATTCCATCTCCGGTTTCCAATTCTGCTACTGCTTATTTCTTGGCTCTATACCCCCTTCCCCTTTTCTGCCCTGATCGAGCTATAAAAAGACCACACCCTCTCACCCCAACAGGAAAAAAAAAAAGAATTAAAATTTCCCAGAGGAAAAGGACTGGAGCCTTTGAATATCTATAGATATACCCTGCAGACATAATTTTCTCATCTTCCAAGGTGGATATCTTCCACTCTCTGATCCAAAGACATTTAATGGCTGACACAAACCAGCAGATAAACACTTATTCGACATTTGTATTGTCAGGCCTCTCTCGTCTCAAAAATTACTCGCGATGTCAGCACTCATATAAATATCGAGTTCTGTCACACCTGAGGTTCTGGAGGACTGCATCTTGAAAAGTATTTATCTATATAAGGACAATGGCTGCCGGGTGATAAAATTATACTTCAAGATAGCGCAGAAGGTATTGGTGTTTGTTCATATGGCTTCTACACAACTCTCTTATCTTTTCCTATCGCTTCGCAAAATCTCCAATATGGACGTCACCCTTTGCATGATTGACGATTGATACGCATGTCATGCCAAAAAGATTTCCCCCCTTCCTGAAATGCCTCTCGACATGCCCCCATTCCCTTCATCTGTCCTCCCACTTCATGTCTACAGAAGAATCAACGCTAAACGGACTTCTCCATTTTAGACGCGTATCGCTTGGCTTTAGCAAAAAATCGTCAATGGGCTATTAAAACCGCGGAAGAGGATCCATCTCTCTTCCCCAAACTCGCCGCAGCCCAACACCCAGAAATCCTCTGGATCGGATGCTCCGACTCTCGGTGTCCCGAAACAGCTATCCTCGGTCTGCAGCCTGGTGATGTCTTCGTTCACCGCAACATCGCCAATGTTATTCAATACAACGACATGAGCTCCGCGTGTGTGATAGAATATGCAGTCGTCTACCTGAAAGTCAAGCACATTGTGTTGTGTGGTCACACATCGTGCGGTGGCATAGCTGCCGCTCTCGCAAATAAGAGACTGGGTCTACTGGATAGCTGGCTCATGCCTCTCCGCCACCTGCGAGAACAGAACCTGTATCTGCTCAATGATTTGAATACCAGTGAAGCGGCGGAGAAACTGGCAGAAATCAATGTGCGCCAGGGACTGCGTACGCTGAAAGAAAATAGTGTGGTCCTAGATGCAATTCAGGAGAGAGGGTTGAAGCTGCATGGAGTACTGTATGACGTTGGCAGCGGGATTCTGAGAGAGCTTGATGTCGCAGAGTCGGTGGATGTTGTTCATAGCCGTATTATTGCTTTTAAAACTCTGAGGGCGGAGATGGTGCATTGAGTGTGTTAAGGGTGGGAACTTTCTGCTTCTTTCATTCCTCTTGTGCCTTTTCTTATTCTCGCGTTTTACTGTTGAAAGGAGTGATGGACGGTGCCTTTGTCCGTTTTTCGTTTCCCTGGTCGATTCAAGTTTTGGAGCTCTTCAACAACAATCATCTCCTCATTTCTTGCAACCAAATCATTCGTTTACCTATTGGTTGGACAACAGTCTATCTGTGATAACTTCAATATATATTAACCATATGCGGATTGCAATAACTTTGTGACAATTCATTTTCCCCTGGATCACGTTACATCATTGGCAATCTGATATTGCACCCGAATCCCGCAAGGGTGGGATCAAGATTGAGGCTTAGCTTCCTTGAGATCTCCACCCTTATATCCGCCCCCTACTTTAATTAGCAATCATGAATGCGTCCTAACTCCACAAGGACCGACAAATGATTCTTGGTATGGGAAGGCTGAAAGCCGAAACGGAAGGGCAAAGGGATACTAAGTTGCAGAGAATGCGCTCAACATTATGTATGAAAATGGGGGCCGTTCCACGAAGCTCCTTCAGCGTGTCTTCTATCAGCGACATGCCCAGTGAGTGATTTTTTTTTTCTCTCATATTCCTAAAGAGAAGAGAAGACAAAGCAATGGAAAAAATGGAAGCAAATATTGAAAATGACTTCTCACCAAAGGAGAAAGTTCAATTCTAATGGCGCAGGACGATGAGGTGAAATATGAAATGGAGTATACTCGATGTGTATCCGAAGGTGTCAATTGGAGACATCCCCGTTCCCCTTCTGCCAAATGTCAAATGAAATAATTGCAAAAATGTTGAAAAGAAAGAAAAGAAAAGAAAAGAAAATTAATAGTGAAATAAGCAACAAGTTCCTAATTATCCTTTTTACTCCAGGGTTGAAGATATCCAGCTGGGAACTATGGGCTTCAAGAAGAAGAAAATCTCCCGTTAATTCACAAGTTATACAAATAAACGGGAAACCAATCCGTGGGATACGGTGCATACAATCGTCTGAATTTCTTCAACACTTCACCATCCTCCTCTTATTTGTCCGAAAAAAATATTCCTTTCATGTTTACTGCATGCCGAAAGAAGAACGAAAACTGATATGCGCAAACATATACTCCGTTGGTTGCTCAAGAGATAATCTTTGGAAAAGAGGTTAAACAGTAACTAGTTACTCTATCCCGCGCTTCAGCGTGGTCATCCTGACCAAAAATTATCATCCCGCGGACGCCAGAGATAAAGATAAACGCGGCACAGTTAGTGGCAGCTGGCATGTCACCTACCACCGTCTGTCGCGCAAAATGAATCTTTGATGCCATAGAGGGGAGCCTGGAGAGATTGGGCACGTATATCGATGCGATACAGATTCATCAGCTGGATAGGGAAACACCACGGGAGGAGATTATGAAGTCGTTGAATGATGTGGTGGAGTCTGGGAAGGTCAGGTACATCGGTGTTCTGCTCGGTGAGGATATTCTTGTTTTCTTTTTTTCCCGTTGTTTTAAATCAACTTTCTTTGCAAATTTTACCCCCCCAGGTAGTTACCCCTATGTGCCGTGTTAGTGATGTTAACACAATCCATATGTATGTAGATGGTTGCCTGGGAATTTCAGGCGTTGCAGAACACCGCAGCCCGCAACGGCTGGCACCAATTCATCAGCATATATAACTATTACAACCTCTTCTAGCGAGAGGAAGAGCATGAAATGATCCCGTACCGTCTCGATAGCGGTGTTGGGATAATCCCCCGGTCGCCACTGGCCCGCGGTGTCCTTCCAACCCCTAGGTCCACAAAGACCTCAGTCCACGCACATACCGATGTCCCCATTGGCTTTACAGTCCCTACTCGTGACCAAGACGTGGATGAGCAGATTGTGGTCGTGTGGAGGAGCTGGCGCGAAAGAAGGGGATCAGTATAGCGCAGGTAACAACGGGCATGGAGTCTGGAGGAGACTGGAGATAATCAATTTTGGGACTGGATAAATTTAGAGAGAATCGATGAGGCAGTGATGAATGGGTGGTAGGATTCAGTTTGACAAAGGAGAAAGTTAACTATCTTGAGGAGGCGTATTTGCTAAAGCTGCGAATGAGATTTTTGTGAAGTGATGTTTGTTTCGATATTAAATCATTTCCCTTCCCTGTGATTCGGATAAATATATTCCTTCATGACGAGGCATGAATAATGAGTCAACCATTTATCAATCAAATGAGTAATGGGAGTATGAACGCAACTGACGGGTTTTCCCGGCTTTTAGTTGTTGTATCTCGACGGAATGTAAATACAAATACATTTTTGATTGCAGACTCAACGAACGTCTTAAAGCAGAAAAAGAAAAGCTGATGACTGAATACTAATTAAAATAAAAGTAAAAATGAAAATGAAAGAGAGAAAGAAAGGAAAAGAAAAGACATGGTAACCACGTGAAGGGGTGGTAAAGGAGTGTGATAAATTTGAACATAATTAAAAAGATACATAGAATCGCAACAACCCTCCCATGCTGGAGAGCTTCATATAAGATGAATTCTGAAATATGATATCTCGGGCATTCTTGAAATAAATTCGCTTGGAAAGTGAATTCATGAATTCATTTGCTGCAAGATACCGTGTAAACAAGCCATTGGTGATCGAATAAAGTGCATGATAAAATAAAAGTACAAAAAAGGATATGCATCTTAGTGCAGATGAAACGGCGAAGGCAAGCTGCGCGGATACCGTGACGCTTCCAGTTGGAGAATTTGAGTGCCCAATTGTACATGGACCTTTTAAGAAAATGAAGAGGTATGTTATACAATGTCGTATCTTGAAAACATTAAAGCGTATGCGTATATTGCTGTTCATTACAAATGACTGCGTTGCTCAATTCAAGTATTGGGGATACTGACAGATCACCCTGCGAATCTGCAAATGGGTGTTTGCTCCCTTACATAAGAGTAAACTCTGTCGTAAAGAGATTGCAATTTTGCGTTTATGCATAAAATTTTGTAGGCTTGCCAGGTCAGCTTTTGGCAGCGAGGGTCGCTCTGATCCCAAGGCCTATCTCAGGCGGAAACAAGGTCCGTTGTTTTGTCAAGGATCTCACAAAGGATGCGACCGCATCTTCCTTCTATTTCTTGACCATCTCTTGCGTAAGTAACTTCGTGATCCTCATTATAAGGGTTTTTCAGATAACCAACATGTCGAAACATCGTGTTCACGGTATTGTACCAACATATTTTGAAGGGCTGGCTAAGCGACATATCAAGGGTTTTGACCCAACTTGGAGGTGCGACTCCTGAAGCTCCAGGTTGAGTTTCCATACGTGCCTGTGAAAAGGTTAGTTGGGCATTCGCATATGCTCTTGCGAGTTTCATACATAGCCTTGAAACGCCCCGCTCTGGTTGACAGAGAATATAAGAATAACATGCCGAGATCTCTCGAACGCATTAGTAAACTTCTCAACATTCTTAGGCTGCGTTGCCCAAGTGCCCTGGCAAGTATTGTTAATTGCGTCTTATGTACCAGCTGATACAGGTGAATTTTTAAAATCAAGAAAATGGAAATATATACTTCTACTTTTGCTGCATCTACCATCTCATACGCAAGACACTTTATCAGGAAATAACTGACGCCTGAGTAGACAGATATATTTGTTAATAGGCTAACATCTCAGAAAAGATTTCGGATGATTTTGGAACATACCACCAGCAGCCAGATTTAATTCCTGGGATCCTCTTGGTCCTTTGGAGGATCCGGATCTGGTAACCTCCCGGTTAATTGAGCCGGTAGAAACCCCACGACCACGCCCACGCCCACGTCCACGAATCCACCCACGACCCTGACCCCGACCCCGACCCCGACTTCGACCCCGACCCCGACCACGTCCTCTCCAAATCAAAGAACTGCCCCTGAATTCATAAGAGTTGTCTTGGTCACCATCACCAGGATATCGGGAATCATGAATGAAAAGATCAGAGTCATTTCCCCAGCCACTAGATGATTTCCGACTAGTGGAATATTTATCTTCTCCCCCCATCATGGGTTCACCACCATCAGATAATTTACGCTTCTTCATGAGATCCAAACAATCTTCGTTCATATAGTCCGGAGCTGCTTTTATGTCTGTTAGTTTTTTAAGTTGAACTAATACACAATTCCAATGAATATATATATATATATATATATATATATATATTGGTCACCTACCTTCTTCGTTTGACAACTTATTCCTGGGTTTGCTGTTAGCATCAGCCCGTACCATTTTCTCCGCCTTTTCATTCTGGGTATCATTGTCAAGATCAGAGTGTAGTCTTTTTGAAACAGTGCTGGGGGAGAGGTAGCTGGATGTCAATTCATCACACAATCCCGAACTCAATTCCTTTCTCGTACCACCAAACTTTCTTGTGTCAGATGTCGTGCTGGCCTTTGGAACGAGAGTTGGAGTGGGAATGCAAGGAGACGGCTGCGCATTATGACTTGGCAACTCGAAAGAGTGCTTGAGGGGAAATAAAGGCCCCAGATCGTTGTTTTTAGTCAAAGCATTGCGCTCCTGCATTTCTTCTCTCATGAGATCCTCCTTTTCACGTTCCAAGGCAGCAATTCGCTTGTGACGATGCAAAGTTGCACGACGGTAATTTTCATCATAATAGCCCGTGTGAACCAGCCATTCTTTGAGTTCTTCAACTTCATGGAATTGTAACTTGGAGAACTCATTACAAGTCTCTCGATTGGATGGCATCGTAGAATGTGACTGTTTTTCCAAGGGGATGCTGGGCTTTGCAGTGGACCCATCACCCCAACCTGTGGCCCGATAAGGGCTGCTTCCTGCCAAAGCTCGCTTTGGCGGTTCATAAATACGGCGCTCCGGATATGATTTGTGATCGGAACGGGGTTCCTGTCCCGAAGGAGAAATTTGCTTCACGTCCGTACGGGAAGCACCGTCGCTATTTTCTGCCAGAATTGATATCGGCTCTTCGTCTGCGATAGAAGAGCGGGTGCACCTAGTGCCATCGTATCCGCCCTTGTAGTAATATCTATGGGTGATTTGATGCTTCTGAAGTGCATAGCTTGCCGCTTGAGAGCTATTTTCGCTTGGTGGAACAGGCGACCGCTGCGTGATATCAGCACCTTCGCTGCTAGGCTGATCCTTTGTAGATGATTTGAAGGTAATGCCAATTGCTGACACTCTCCCTTCAGCTAACAAACCATCAATATCTTCAGCTGAAGCTATCTGGCGCAGACGAGAGTTTTCCTCGACCGAATCAGTCCTTCCACTACGATTGGTCTGATCTTCTGACAAAGGCTCATTCTCTGGACTCATGGCACCCACAGCAGCTGCAGATGTCTTTGCGAGCTTCTGCTGATCGGTGGTAGAGCTTGTAACTTGAGTACGAGGAGCCTGACTTCCTACAGCGCCACTGGAGATCTCCGAATTTCCAGAAGGTCCCCCCCAACTTGCAGCTCTCTTCTGTGATAGCGAAGCCATTGCCGCAACACGTTTCTTCTTTAGAAGTTCTTCATCACACGAGAGCTCGCTTGAACCTTCCTGATTCTCATTGTCGGCTGAGGGGTCTTGGTAACCATCATACGTGAAAAATGAGCGAAGCTGGGAGGTGTTAGGGTAGCCTTCACCGTTCCGAGCATTGGATTGGATATCTGCATTCTGCCATCTGGGAGTGAACTGGGCATTGGGCTGGAACAAATGTGATGGGCCAACTAAAGAATTACTGAGATCGGATATCCTTTCATCCAACTGAGCGCTGAAGCTAAGATAACTCCTGCTGTTGTCATCGTCTGCCATCCTGAAGGATAGGGTGAGAAGCTTGCGTCAGATCGCGTGACTGAGTACGAAAGAATAAGGGGGGACACAAGACACAAACCCCGACATCAAGCTGAGAGCGTGAGAGAGAAAAGAGAGAACGTCGAATAGAGAGCGGGAAAAGAGAGCGGCGCCCTGGTGCACTTTCACAATGGCCAGAGTTACGAGAGTTGTTACGGGTACCTTTAGGCAAAACTGCCCCAGCCATGCCGGATGGAGCTTGCAGCCGCAAGGGGCTAGCAATTATAGTTAGGCGCAAACTCCGCAACCGATTGGACGGATGAGTCAACTATTATGTGATCTCACTCTCCCGGCACACAAGGTTCCGGGGTGTGTTCCAAAACCCGTTCGGCTTTCATAAAAATTTCATATACATCGTCGTTGAGCATGTTCTTTGATGGGGCAAAGGGTTCTAAATTTAGATACGGTACAATGAATGGCCTTGCTAACAAAAGGTGAGATAATCTGATTTATTAAACTAGAGAGTGCCCCAAAAATATAATCCTTGGTTCGCCAATAAATGGATGTTGGGCTTCGAACCCAAAACTGGTTATCGATGCTGGATATACACGAAATTAAAATAAATAAATAAATAAATATATAAATATATATATATATATATACGCCCGAAAAGTGGATAAAAACATAGAGGGGGAAAAAGTCCACTAGGAAACTCTTCCCTTTTTACTGCCAAAGTCGAGCCAATGGCTTAACCTGCGCCACCGCTTGCCTTTCGCCTGCTCCGGTTTACTAAGCCCGAAACAAATGCTAGAAGGATTGGATTTAGGGTCCTGCTGGTTGTGTTCGCCGCATGAGTAACGAGGAGATGAAGTATTGTTTGGAATACTTCGGTGGTGCTGGTCGTCTCCCCTGGAATCCGACCACCTCCTTGTATTATGCTCGTCAACCGTGGACTGCTCCGGGTGGGAGAACATGTCTCCATCGGGAACGTCGGGTTTTGGAGGTTCCATTGCTAAGCTTGTAGCATTTTTGCTGGGTCCATCTTCGTGGTGGGTATCTAATCTACTCTTCCCTTGCGACGCTACACGGCGAGGAAAGCCTGATTTTTTTGATCTTCCGTCCACCGTCTTTGAGCGGTGGAGCAGGCTGCCACCCCCAAGTCTGATTCGCCCACCCGAAAATGAAAGACTCTTTCTCCGTGAGCGCTCGTCAATCTCATCAGCCTTTTCAGGATCGGTTCCTGTAAACTGTGTGGATTGGGATCGTGGTGGTGAGGAGGAGGAGGACGAAAGAGGAGCCATGGCGGTGGCAGTTGTCGGTGAAGTGGGGTTTGGCTCGGCGTAGATCGGAGCCTGAGGCCATCCCTCCTGGAATGCAATCCAAACGCCGCTAACGATGATGAGTGTTCGGAGATGATCATCAGTTTCGATCAATGGTGGATCGGTATAGTCGCTCGGCTGCGGTGAGTTGTTAAAGGCAGTGACGCGGCTCTCGGAGGTTGGTGAAGAAGATTCTTGAGTTGGAGCAGAGGAAAGCGGATATTGGTCAAGCACATCGATTCCCTGTCGGGACATCCATGCTATAACGGGATGGCGACGGGTCGTGGGGTCGATTATACTGAATACAAATCGTTTTCCTTTGTCGAAAGTGTTATCTGGACCTATGCTGGTCCCAGAAGTCCGACGACTCCCCTTCGTACGCAACGCCCATCGGACGCGCTTCTGCTCACCACCGTCAGTAGTCCATGTAAAGTCATAACCACCAGAAGGTAGGCGTGATGCCTTCCAGCGAGACCCCTGTTGCAGACATAATTCCACCATCCCTTTCAATTTCGACCCCTCTCTGCGATGATGGCATATAGTCGCAATAACCTCTCTCCGATCCTGCGGATCGTCAGATGTAACACTCTTATCATCCTCCACACCCAGGTGCTTGTAAGCATCACTCGTCACGAGAATGAGGTCGTTTGTAGAATGGCCATCTTTTGTCCTTGGTATGCCGGGGAACTTTCGAGATACGCTACAAATTGTGGATGCGAAGACATCAACTGCGGGAATAGGACGCGTTGTTTGCGATACTTGCTGCAGTTGAAGGAGCAGTCTCGGACGGATTGCCAGACGTTTGCGACGGGTGCTGTGGGGTGAATGCGCAAAGCTAAACGATGACTTTGTTCGAGCCTGTTGCTTTTTCACAATAGCAGTTGGGACAACCTTTGTTCGGTTACCCGGGCTCTTGTCCTTCGATTCGACGGGATTGTACTCTTCATCGCTTGACAAACGGGGTGTGGCAAACGGCGACAACTGGTTCGGCGGTGGGGTTTCCAATGGCTTGAGAGCTTCAGGATTTGGGCTCTGTTTCGCAGACGACATGAATGCCAACGGAAGAAATGCCGCGGTAGATCTTGATAGAAAGGAGCTGTTCGGTTGAGATTTCGACTGTCTCGAAAACTCGTGCGTATGGGCCGCAGCAGCATCAGCTGTCAAGCCCAGATTGACAAACATGTTGCAAGTAAACGAGGGGATATGATGACCCCTACCCGGGGACCATTCGAGCTTGTTTGTTTTCTAACTTCAGCAAGCGAATGTTTTCCAAATTTCTGAAGCTCGGTATGTATCCCCAGATTCTAATGCTGAATGTGACAGGAATGCTAGGCGACGACGGCGTTTTCCGAGGTTTCACAAAACAATTTCTTCCAGTTCGCACTCGCAGAACGAAGGATGAGACAAAGCGACGACTCTCTCTGAGGTGGAATACACAGCTGTTGAGCAATAACACCGGAAATTAATAGAAGCTTAACATAAAGACTTCCTCCTCCATTCTCCCAAAAAATCAAGTCCTGAGGGTATGGGGTCCAGGTTGTGATTTCAGCCTTACATCCACTCAGGAATCCGTCTGAATAGAACGCTTTTCTTCCACAGGGCTCACAGCTGGAGCTAGCCTGCAGAGCTGAAGATCCCTTTTCGGAGAGTTGTGGATATCGTTTGTAATCCGCACCGTAGTTATTTTTGAACACCCTGGAGCTAATTTTGTGTAAGGCAGCCCAGTTGGTGGATGTCCCGCGTCATACGAATAAAGCAGTGTCTTATGTGTAGGCTTGCTGGTATCAAGATCAACTTTAAAGGAGATCTGAGAATAAAGGGTCCGTAGAAAAATCAACGTGAGGAAAAGTGCAATACGATCGATCATCAAGCGACAAGAATAATAATAATAATAATGTAAATTGCCATACTATTTAAATAACGAAATATAGAGCTCTAACTGGAGATGATTACGGCATAAACGGAATATTTGAAGGGTCCAAGAAGAAGAGATCGGAGTCAAAGGAAGACCGAATGCGACGTCTTATGCACGGGCTGACCAGGACAGTTACGGGTTTCAGAGGCGAATACGGAGATTAGAACAAGGCTTTTTTCCAGCAGCCTGGCGGATCCCCGCAGACAAGAAAAACGATTTGCCCGAATGGCGACCGCCTGTGATGCTCCGTCATTGCTAAGTAGTTAAGTCGCCGCCATCTTCGGAGCTAAATAGACGACGGGTGCTTCGCCTCCACAGTCCGCTGAGCCCAGATGCCACCGAGTGAACTTGCATCCCATCGCTGTTATTCTACAGGATTTTCGGATTTTGGACGATTAGTTACCCAGGCTTGGCCAGTTCGAGCAAGGTTCTGGCAGCTTTGAAGTAATTGCTATTGGTGAATTTAGGTGCACCATCAAGAAGCACCAACTGTCTAAAAAATGGAATGATAAAACTAAACTTACCGACCATATAGTTACTGAGATTACGCTGCGTATTAAAATAATAATCATGAACCCACTTTCAGACTGACTTCATCCTTGGGCCAATCTTCTGAGAATCCCATGGAGAAGCTGCCGCGCCCGGCGCCTACAACACATTAACCAGGTTCTCTCCCGGTCAATCCCAAGGTTTGCCTTGATGAGTGTGTCGCCAGACGTCATAAGTTCATGTACATGAGTTTTATTACTCTAAAACTCACGGTGGCTGCAAGTAGTAATCGGACACAACGTTTGACACCACCCCTCCCCCCCAAAAAGAATTCAGTTCGCTGGGACTATCGCTCTTCATGGACATATCTCGTGGCACACATAAATGATGTCTTCCACCGGAAATCAACAGTGCCGACATCCGGAGACTCCGAATGAGTATTAAATTGATTTTCAAAACATATGTGATGAAAAGAAGCTATGAATTCCGAAAGCCAAACGGTTCCTTAACTTCCTTTTCTTGTAGTTTCCAGTAAATGGAGCTCTCATCATATCTCCTCCGGGTTTCCCTCATGATTTGGCTTTCAACCTCTGTAGGTTTATTAACTAGTGCATGGATCTTGAATAATTATGGCATCGAGAGTCCGAACGAATTTACTTATTCCGCCTTCTTTGACGAAGAGCAGTGAAGTGTCACAGCTTGATTAGCGCTACAGTGGTCCGTCCGCGGGGTCCACTGCGGGCAGAGCCCGATACAGGTGGGAACGTTCTGTGCTGGGTGGTTCTGCAGGAGTTTGAATTAATAAAATCTTGCCGTAGATGATGGATTTTCAAGCATAGACCCAGTTCGCATTATCTCGCTTATTATCAGTAAGCCGTTGATGCCGTTGGTAGAAGCCGTTGGCAAAGGGGGGGAGTTGTCCATAGATGATAAGCTATCTTGTGGCTGCATAATGACCGCCACTGGCCTCCCAATATGGATGAATGTAAGAACAGCCCAGGCTAGATTGGTGATAAAAAATGGGAATATCATTTCTTGACTAGGTGCTTCTTCAGTTGGTCCAAGATGGAATTGTTTGATATTGATAAAAGTACCTAGGCAATTAGCCTTGCCAGAGCGGCAAGACCACAACTTATGCTTTGTGAAATGCAAAAATGAACCAGTCGGCAGTAGACGTGTGGTTGACTTTGAACATCGGGAGATACGCTGAACACGCTGGCTGGATAAGAACCAGAGTCAAACCAGAGCCCAATGATGGCTAAAACAGAAAATGCATATTTTGTTGTGCGTTAAAAGCCACTGCTCTCGGGACCCACTGGCACCAACAGATCCGTGGATGTGCTCCACCAGGAATCATAAAGCCTCGGAATATCCGTTGAAAAGAACTGGATTTATCATACGTGCTGGTGGGTAAGATTGAGTCCTTGACTTGATTCTAGTTGAAGAAACAACAAAGCTCAAGAGAAGCGCTGACATTGTTGATGAAAACGGACATATCCCGTAACCCATGAATGGAGACGAAGATTCTTAGACTTGACTCCAGCTCCGAAACAAGATGCCTGGAAAGGACAATGATTACCGAATAGAATAATTATACGGAGTAAGATTCTATCGACAAGGATGCCAAAAGAACACGGTTGAGTAATAATGTTTCTGCCTGGAGAGTCAAAAGCCTTCCGCTGAGGAAAAACGACTAATAGCACTGATGAGGGGATGACGTTCCAGACGAGCGACTGATGGGGGACAGAAAACGGCTTTTGGTGATCGATGGTTGAACCGATTAATGAATGCAAAGACAGGGTGGCTTAGTTAAACCGCGGCATAAACTTTATGGGGGAAACTTCCCTTTGACAACCACTAAACACGACGACGACGACGACCACCACCACATTTTCTTGCTGCCATTGCTCTTATTATATGAACCATGAGGCGACTCCCGTCTCCAGTTTTGCAGCAGCAATGTGGGAAATTGCTTGACCGCCCATTGGTCATCTTATCTGTCCTTTTCGTGCTTTGGAAGCTGCTGTTGTTACTGGCAATTGTCGCCAGCCCAGGCTGGGGATACGATACTTCCACAACACTTCTTCCGCACGCAGCATCCAGAAATGCCACGGACTCCTTATTAGGAGCCGGAGCAGCAGTCAGTTCTAGGAGGTGTACACCCTTATTGAAGCTGGTAAGATGGGACGCCATATATTTTGTGAACGTTGCCCAACGCGGGTATCGGTATGAGCAGGAGTGGGCGTTTGGTTATGGCTACACGAAGTTGTTGTCCGTTTTATCTTCTAGTTAGTAATTATTTCTGATACCTTTCTTCTTCGTTGGTTTTGCTCATCCGATTTTAATTTTAAATTTAAATTTTTTAAAATTTTTTAGTTTTAATTTTAATTTTTTGCATTTGATTTAGGCGAACCTGCTAATGATGAGTTGTATAGCCTTTTCGAGGATCTCAGGATCTGAGCCTGACACTCTCCGTGTAGCCATGATAGGCATTGGTCTCTCGCATGTCTGTCATTATTTGTCCGTACTATCTCTCTATGGGTTATCAAAGAATGTCTTTGATGATGGGGACAGGCGCTATGTTCTGTCCCTCCTAGCCGCAGCATTTCATATCATCTCTCCTGCAGGTGCTTTTCTGTCTGCACCCTATGGTGAACCAGTCTTCTCTTTTCTCAATTTGACGGGTATTTATACATATGTATCTGCGCTACGTGATGACCGTCGCGGATATATGTTTGCAAGGGATGTGAAATTTCTTACCGCAGGAGGCCTTTTTGCTGCTGTAACCACGATCCGTAGTAATGGAATTCTGAGTGGTATGCTGTTCGCGTATGATGCAGTGTTGGGGCTGGTTAACATTTTTTCGAGGGGAATTTCTTTACCTCAAGTTCGTCGGATGTTTTTTGTTGTGGCTGGTGGGAGTTTGATTCTCTTGGGTGTTGTTGGGCCTCAATATCGTGCATATACCCTGTTCTGCCAGAATTCGGATGAGCGCAGGAGCTGGTGTGATAATACCATCCCAAGCATTTACACCTTTGTCCAGAACCATTACTGGTATGTTTTTACGGTTTCAACATCAAGGCTGGACGTGTGTACTGACTCAAGTTGCGTTGTAGGGGCAGCGGGGGATTCCTGAGTTACTGGAAGGTATCTAATCTACCTCTATTCGTTCTTGCCACTCCCATGCTCGCCCTACTGGGCGTTTCTTCTTGGTGGGCGTTCAAGACCCCTGGCAATTCCGATCTGCGAAGTAAAGAGCCGGAGAAACGAGCGGAGAATAGCGGACGAGCAGAACATTGTCGGGCCTGTCTCTACCGGCTAGCAATACCCCAGGCGGTGCTTGCGGCTCTGGCACTGACGAACTACCACGTGCAAATTATCAATCGTATATCTTCCGGGTATCCCCTCTGGTACTGGTATGTGTCGTTCGGCACACTGGAGGATGGGAACAAGCCGCATTCGTTTTTCAAACCCCGTGTTCTGGTTCAGACTATGGTTTTATATTGCTTTATTCAGGGAGGTTTATTTGCATCATTTCTTCCGCCGGCATGATCTCTGGCTTTTGGCTGTAATATTCTTTGGCGGAGATGTTCTATTGGTTGGTTTCAATAAGGCACGGCAACGGTAAGTTTGCCTTCCGGGTCTCAGCATTTGTATTGCGTAGATAGATTCTGCCTGTTGGGCGAGGTTGTATTATTAATATAGACAATTACCTAGTTAGTTAGTTATTTATTCTTATTCGAGCAAGAAAATCCTTTTAATCCGGAATCTTTCGGCCCCTCCAATCATCTTCGAATTTCTTCCAGCAAAACCTAGAGAATTGCTCATAGGTTCCAGCCATTCCCTAACTCCTGATCTTTGGCTGTAATTAGTTGCGACGGGGGCAAGCATCCAAACTGATTAGGTCATCACGTCTGCGCCCCAAGGAAAGGTCGCCAAGCAAGAAACTGACAGCAACCGACTACCCAACATTAGAACATCCGACTGAGCTCAGGACGTATGCGAGTCACAGCTCCCAGCCTGGTCAAAGGAGCTTAGACAGTTTTCAAACGAAGCGACCAGTCCTCAAATCTTATACCTCACCTTAGTTTCATTCACTGGATGGTCCTTTACACTGCAATCATAATCCTCCTTCCCCGGGTGACACTGTTGTTGGTGACCAGGTTTAGCAACAACTAAAGGTTGAAGAACGTTCTTACGAACCTCAACATCTGGGAGTCAACGTCTGAGAATCTAGCTTCTTCGGTAGGTTGCTGCTTTGTGTGCTCATTACCCCTCACCGGCGCGCCATATCCAAGCTGACTTCCCAATGCCATGTCTAGTTGATATTGATTGCATAACCTTCCCACGTACCTACGACGTCATCCCTCCGCAGCTTTCTTGTCCCTCGACAGAGCCGATATATACCGAACAATATGGATTCTGAAGAACGGATCTCAGATCGTTTTGGGTCAGTTCACACCCAGGCTAGTAATGAGATGTCGCGTTCAACACCTCCAGGGAGGAAATCAATAAAAATCAATAGGATTTTATTGGACGACCCTTTCAAAAAGGCACGCAATAGACCGAGGACATACCCATATTTTAAGTACCTACCTTACGCTGTTGAAGATGAGAGTGAGCGACAAAGGAATCTTCAAGAGATCCTTAAACACCTCTACATCGCTGTTGAAGCGGGAGATTTCAATCCCGGGGCAGTACACTGGACGCGTGAACTGAGAGGATGGCTTTCGCTGAAATTCGATCCGACAAGAGAGCAACGCATCAAACTAGTCAAACTATACTACGAGCTTGCACTGGCACCTGGAATAGACCCAAACATTGCGGAAAGATTCGCAAGCATGTTTATGCTTTTGACCAAGTAAGGCGAGATTTAAGGCTCTTGATACCCCCCTATGTTTGTTTATATGGCTAACCAAGGGCAGGAGGAAGCATTATCTTCGACCAGTTAAGGATCTAATACTTGACTGGAAACCGCTTTACAGAGAAATAAAAGTTTTCGTTCTTCCTTCACAGTCTGGGCTGGTTCATTCCACCAATTTGAAACGGAATATTAAAACCCTGACTAAGCTCTGTGCCTTTGCCCAACTCTACTTCGACCCTTTGGAATTGCCAGCAATGCTCGAGGAATTCCTTCCTCATTTCAGCACGTCGTTTACTGAAGGGGCTTTCGTCGTCGTTGGCTTGATAAACTTATTTTTGCCAACTTCACCTGGGCCTGAAGACAGAAAAGATCTCCTGCCACAGCACTACCTCCCAACTTATTTCCATCTTTGGTCATTGGTGAACCGATCCAGGACTTTCGATGTAGCCTTTATAGATATCTTGTCCAGGTTGGCACGCGACTCCCTTTCAGCCAGCTTTATTCCATTCTCTGAGTGCGGAATTTTCTCGTCTGAACAAACGTCGCTCATATTCACCGCAATATTGAGACTGCTAGAAATTCCGGTTGGACAGGCCACCTCATCGTACAGCGCAGCTGTCGATCTTTCAGCAGGGTTGGGTATGATGCTTGACAGAGACCCTCGGAAACACCCTGTTGCTCACAATATTGCCAGATGGGTGGTAATGTCGCTATCGCCTGCCTGTGCTGAATCCCAGGATTGCATATTATCTAGACTCGAAGGTCTAATAGAAGCCGTGGAGACATTCTTCCACCCTTCAAACTCTGGTTCGTGGTCAAGGACACTGCTGCAGCTTGTGTATTATCTCGCGGATTTCTTTGTTATGCGGTGGAACAGGGAGCGAAATGATGAAATGGATGTCCCGCCAGAGCGGAGACTAAATGATCTGTTGAAGCGACGCTTTGTCTTGTGCCTCCGTGAAGTAACTTTCATGGGGATATATGCGAAGAGCGGGGTCGCAATGAACTATGCGCTTTCTACCCTTCAAAGCTTGGCATATTTGGAACCAAACCTGATTTTGCCCGGCGCCTTACAAAGAATATATCCGTCTATGCAAGGCTTGGTAGAGGTTCATAGGACGACATCTTCCCTTCGATCTTTACAGGTTCTATCGCGGCTGATGGTGCGAACCAAAGGGTTTAGATGCCACATTACCACACTGCTAGGATTGGCATTGCCAGGAATTGATGCTAACGACTTGGAAAAATCTCTCCATTCGTTAGCTTTCATCCAGTCTGTCTGCTACAATATCCCCTTCGAAGACCTTACTCAAGGACGTGATGATGTAAACGGGAATATGCTAGCAATCCAGTGGATTACGGGTGAGCTAGAAAGGATGGAAAACGAGGGAGCAGCTGTCGAAATGAATTATGACACAGACCTCTCGGATAAAGATGAAGAAATGATACTGCGCTCATCGACCACCGGATTTGGCGAGTTTTTGATATCTTTCCTCGGCAGAGTATTTACTCTTCTGGAAAATCTTCCGGACGCCGCACGGGTTCGCAGCGGTTCTCCAGAGGAAAATGTCGTGAATACATTACCCGCTACCCTCATGCCCCTTCTGGCATCTCTCTCCCCAGAACTGTACGATCAGGCATTAAACAAAATCGTGGATTTTGTTGCGGATCATGTTATCCATCAAGCCCGAGATGCGATGGCATTTATTTGCAACGCCGTTTGTAAAGTCAACCCTGAGAAAGCTTTGAAACGCTTTATTCCACTCCTAATCCAGTCTATTCGTACGGAAATAGATGAGAATGGTGCAGCGTCCACAAGGACCACTGGTTCAGATATCTTGCCACGAGACCGTGGACTAGTTTGGAACGTTAGCATGTTGAGCATGTGCGTTGTACATGTTGGCTCTGCAGTTTTGAAATACAGACAGGAGCTTTTCGATATTGCTCTTTACATGCAGCAAAAGTGCAAGGGTATTCCCACTGTCCATGTTTCAAATTTCATCCATCATCTGCTTCTGAATCTTACGGTGACATACATCATTGATCATTCTTTATACGAGCCGGATGTCAAAGAAAGGGGTATACAAGTAGAACAATGGGGACAGAGACAGGACCCAAACCATTTGACCATCAAGTGGCACGTACCGCAACGAGAAGAGATTGAATTTGCTGTTGAGCTTTTTAAATCACAGGCAGAGAACGCTTTGGAACAACTTACTTCTCTTACAAGCGAAAATCCTAGCATCAACCGAGATGGAAGCGGCAAGGATTGGTCAGATGAAGTGACGAGGAAATTGGTTCTTCTCAGGCTCATCATTTCGGGAATATCAATGTTGTTTAATAACAAGGCGGCTTCGAACGGTGGTAATTGGAGACATTCACAAGCGGATCACGACGTCGACATGTCTGATGCAAATGGTGGCGATGGTGTCGAAGATGTCTCCGATGAAGACTCAGCGCTAGACTGTTCAGATGACTCTACTATTCGACAGTCATTTCCATATCCCGCTGGATATTTATTGGAAGAAGATGATCCACTCTATATCGAAATTCATAAGATTAGACACCGTGCCGGCGAAGTGCTGCATAATGTTCACCGCTTTTTGGTTGAAAAGCAGGAGGATGATGTGTCGTGCTTCACTCCTTTGTATACCGCTTATCGCTCATGGTTTATCGATGTGGGTATTGAGAAATCTGCCCATGTCCTGGACCGAGTCACCAAACTTCTTGTAGCCGACACCCAGCCATACAAAGTGAGCGGTATTCGAAAGGATTATCCTCGGCCCCTTCTTGTTCGTCGTGCGAATGTGTATCATGTCCAAAGGCTCCGGCACAATGCTTCTCCACGACCTCGATCAAAATTGGATGAAACTTTGCTACTTGATCTTGCTGAATCCAGTATTTCGATATATACCGATATTAGGCGAAATGCTCAAGGGGCTGGAGAATCCGCTCTCAAAGCAATTTGGGGATCACGACTGCTGATTATCCCGCCCTTAATCGAGGGACTTCAAAAAGCTGTCAAAGAAAACGATTATCCCCGTATAAAGGGTGGACTGTACTCTCTCCTTTTTGGTAGCCTTGCTAAACCCGTGGGCCGCCACTGGAAATACACTCCTACGCTTATCAAGACCTTTATTGAAGCTAGTACGGTTGATAAACCCTCGATTCAGAAGATCTGCACTGGAGCTGTTTACCAGGTTATGGACTATGGCCGTGCGATGGAGAGAATGGCCGTGCTTGACCAGGATGTTATTCAATCAATCGCGCCAAGCACCAATGTACAACCAATAATTGATAAAAAGCGGCAATCTATTAAAAAGAAACGAACTTTGATTGAACATAAGAAAGCTGAACTTTCAGAAGAGCTGACAAACATGGCACGAATATCGCATTGGAAACAGGCTAGCAGAACTGCCGCGATCGTGATTGGGATGGGGCTAAGATTTGATTATGTCGCGAGTGAGAACTTGGTGAATCTCATCGTACTGGGGTCCGTCGACTCTCACCCAGGACTAAGAGGCATGTACTCCCAGACACTTGTCGCTCTTTTCACAATGGTAGACGTGAGAGCCGTCTGCAATCATAAATACGAAGATTACATCCTAGGTGTACAACATTTTCCTTCTAAGATACAGGTCCCGACACAACGATACAAGGAGGGCTGGACTGAGGAGTATCTTGCAAGTTTCGCCAAGCCCGACGCAGAATATTACGTTGACCACGATTACCCTGGTTGGCTGGTTTGGGGAAAGACAATGCCAGCATACAAATCTAACATCAAGCAGGATATCGAGTACGACGAGCTTGAATGGAATGTTCGAAAACAAATGGGCCAACTTTTTACGCGGGAGTGGTTTGCCACGTTTTTTAGGTATTTGAAACAGGAACCAAGGGATGCGTTAGCGGATAAATTCCGTATGCCAAGTGCGATGATGTTGCTTTACGTTTTCGAGCTCATGTTAAGAGATGAGTTGACTGCCGCAAATTTCGATGACATAAAAGAGGAGATTGCTCTAGTTTTCGAGGATGGAAGCGATAAACATCAACATCGAGCAACTGCGGAAATTATGGGAGCTCTCATCGGCTCAGTGACGGATACGAGTGTCGACAAGCGAAGCCTAATATGGGAGTACACTTTCCCCTTTGTTCGACAAATATTTTCCGATGGGCTTACTCCGGAGAATTCTGGATATTGGACGACATTCCTGCACATGATAATGCAATGCAGAGACCCCCGTCGTTCATGGCCTCTCGTTGACTGGTTGACAAGCTTCCGACTAGATATGACTTCGAATGCGGCATTCAAAGAGAGTTCCAAAATTAATCTACTTCACCAATGCATTCTAGACTCTGGCTGGCATTTTCGACTAGAAAAGCCAATTGTCGAGGATTTCCTTGCCCACCTTGATCACCCTTACAAAGGGGTTCGCGAAGCCATAGGTCATACGTTGGGGTCAATATACCGGACCAGATATTACGAGTCGTACGCGGATATAGAACAGTTGATTCAGGCACAGAACCAAGTTTCGTCCATTGGAACTAGTCCCTACCAGCCAAGCAAGGAATTTGTGAACACAGTGATCGATGTCTTTAACAAGCTTGAGAAATGGCGCCTCGAAAGACTTCCTGGACAGCAGACTCCATCGTCATACACTTCGGGGAGCAAGACTGTTCTTCTCTGGCTAGACTCTACACTCTCGTCGCATGAATGCACTCAACTCCTACAGTTCTTCCCAGATCCATTTACGCAGCAACTCCTGCATATGATGGATGTCAAGGAGGATCTTGAACTCCAGTCCCTCGCATATCACGTCTTCCGCCATCTTCCGAATATTCCACATCCAGTTGGTAAAGACACTGAATTCGTAGACGCTCTGGTGAGAATTGGCCGCACGTCGCCCTCATGGCATCAGCGGCTTCGTGTCATGATCAACATACAAATAATGTATTTCCGCCACCTTTTCCTGCTCTCTACCGCCAATCGCGAGAAGCTCTTCGATTGCATTGCCTATATGCTTGAAGATCCCCAACATGAAGTCCGGGCTGGTGCTTCGGCGACGCTTTCTGGCATGATCCGCTGTTCTCCCGTGTCATTACGAGCCGGTATGGTTCCCAAATTGCGTGACAAGTTTACCAAGGCACTGGTCGAGAATCCACTTCCAAAGAAATCGAAACTTCGCCATTCGGGCTCTGGTGTCTCTTCTGATGTTTCCACCGGCGCTAACACCCCTACACCTGAACATACCCGCCTCGTCGTAACAAGGCACGCTGCAGTCCTTGGATTAGGAGCCCTTATTCAAGCTTTCCCGTACACCAGTCCTCCGCCACCGTGGATGCCCGACGTGTTGATCACTTTGAGTAACAAAGCTGCGGGTGATCCTGGAATTGTTGGTCAAAGTGTGAAGTCAATAATTAGTGAATTCAAGAAGACAAGGCAAGATACCTGGCACATCGATGTAAAGGTAGGATATCAACCCCCCAAGGCTGTTGTTTAACGGTATTTGACGGTTAACTAACACTACTCGACCAGGCTTTCCAACCGGACCAACTTGAAGATCTTGCTGGGGTCCTCTGGAAGAGCTATTTCGCTTAGACCCTTTATCCTAGAGATTCCAAGTGTCGTTGCGGTTCCCAATATGCAACATAACTTAATATTGAAGCTTCCCCTTAATTCACCCAAACCCTTGGGCTGGCGTATGTGGACTGGGTTATTAAATGACGTTTTTGGCTTGGTCAGGTTTCTAGGAGTATCTTAGGTTTGTTGCTTTAGACATGTTGGCCCGTGTGCGTTTATACACTATCTTCAACACGTTACGTATAATTTTAAGCACGTGTGATATGGATACGCTAGATGCCTTTCCACCTTTTAATTTCTCCTAAATCTGTCCCCTTTTTTATTCTTACACTTCTGTTACCCGGTTGGCTGTTTTATGTGGGTAGAGAATTCGATCATAATGTGTAGGTTGTTTGCATGGCATTGACTATAGAAAATGCATGTGGTTGTTTTGTGACCCGTTATACCCTTCGTTGTGCTTAACTCATTTGATAAGTCTCCAGACCAACCTCCTGAATTGTCACCTTAGACACATTCCAACTTTTGGTGAACTGACGGCCGCTCCACAACAATCCTCATACCAGACTTAACTTCACCACCATCCACTACAATTCCCATGATCCCAGCTCGTCGCCCAACAATTCCACCCTTGCCATCTCTAACCAACAGTCTTTCCTGCAACCCTTTCTGAAACTCGTCAATCTGCGGCCCCGCATCCCGCAACCCGGTAACCTCTACCACTGCAACCTCCCTTGTTGGAACAGCCCTTGTCGTCGCGTTGATAAACCAAAGCTTGGTACCTTTTCCCAGTGATAGCAAATCAACTCCCGCCGTTGTGATATTCTCTCCCAGTTGACCTTGTTTCATAGGCTTTCCCATGGTTTCAGAGCCAACGGATGCGAGAACCTCGGACTCTAGTAAATGCACCTGGCGGAGATTGGGAGCGGGTGGGTCGAGGTTAAGATGAGGGTGGTGCTGGGCGGTGGCGCCTCCGTGCACATCACCCTTGACACCGAAATTTGCAATCAGGGTTATGCTTGATACGGGGATTTTGGAGAAGGAGTGGTAAGGGGAGAGGGAGACGCTGACAACAGACATTGTTGGTTATTGTGTTTAAAAAATTGTTGCTCTAGTGGGTAGTTCGGCCAAGTCTTTAGTTTTGGTTTTGAATGGGAATATGAATGCTTGATGGTGATTATTGACATCATTCTTAATTATTATATCTATATCTACTGAATGGCTCGTCTCCACTGATCATAACGTTCACTCATCGTAGCCTATCACTGTCCGCCATGTAGTTATGCGAAAGGCGGGATCCGATCAATCCCGGATTATAGATGTGACGTACATAATAAATATTTCCCCAATAGCAAGCTATCAGAGCGGCCATCCTGTTATGAGGATAGATGCCAGATATTATATCGATTCCTTTCAGATAGGATAGATGTTATTAAAAACGTTCTCCTTTTCCTCATTGGAGGATAAATGTTGTAGTGAGCCAGCCAGATAGAAAATGTACAGTAGGCACGTGATTAGAGTTGCCCTGGATACGATAGAATCACGTGATATTTACTTGGCTTGTCCCAAGAGCTCGACGTCAATCACCAAGAGCTCACAACTTCAATCCTCCAACGGCCGGTTCAAGCGGTGATATTGCTTGACACCAACCCCTATCTAAGTCACTCCTTTTACACTATCTAACTTATCATTTTCCCTTTTCATTGTTTCCTCTAGCCTAAGCCGGGCCAGGGGCCTTTGTACTGACGAGGTATACCCTTCCGGACTTCAGGCACCCGCTACCACCATGGGGGTTCCTCATGATACGATCTTCCGCTCAGCGGACATGAGCCTGACTCAGCTATATATTGCAAATGAGATCGGCAGGGAGGTTGTCAGCGCCCTGGGTGAACTTGGTCAGGTCCAGTTCCGCGATGTGGGTTGGCCCTGGATGCTATATATTTCCAGTCTACCTTGGCTAACCTTTAAATTACTTGTCCTTAGTTAAACACCGATACAACTGCGTTTCAGCGGACATTTACAAATGAGATTCGGAGATTGGATAATGTCGAGAGGCAGCTGCGTATGTCTTGTTATCTGGAAAGGATCGAAATGAGATATATCGTACTGATTTGATATGATATTGTTTAGGATATTTTCATTCGCAGATGGAGAAGGCAGGCATTCCCATGAGACCATCCTCCGAATTTTCCAACACTTTGGCCGCTCCCATGGCATCCGAGATTGATGAGCTTGCCGACCGAAGTGAGAGTCTCGAACAGCGTGTCGCGTCGTTGAATGAGAGCTATGAGACCTTGAAAAAACGTGAGGTTGAATTGATTGAACGGCGATGGGTCTTAAGAGAGGCTGGTGGATTTTTTGACCGGGTTCGTTCAGACTTCAGCCCGGAACACGCTCTAAACTCCCCTAAAGGTGACAGCTAACATGAGCGATAGGCCCACGGTCACACCGATGAGATCCGCCAATCCTTTGAAAATGACGAAGCCCCTCTTCTACGAGACGTGGAGCAGCAACACGCCAGAGGCCGGAATGGCGATGCTGAGACTCAGACGTTCTCGGTGATGAATATTGGCTTCGTTGCTGGTGTTATTCCGAGAGATCGAATTGGCTCCTTTGAGCGGATCCTGTGGCGGACTCTGCGAGGAAATCTCTATATGAACCAGTCAGAAATTCCGGACCCGATTATCAATCCGGCAAATAATGAAGAGATTCACAAGAATGTTTTTGTGATATTTGCCCATGGAAAGGAAATTCTTGCAAAGATCAGGAAGATTTCTGAATCACTTGGAGCCGATTTGTACAGCGTGGATGAAAACAGCGAACTCCGGCGTGACCAGGTCTACGACGTTAATACTAGATTGGCAGATGTGGGCAGCGTTTTGCGGAATACCAAAAATACGTTGGATGCCGAATTGGCTCAGATCGCCCGCTCTCTAGCTGCGTGGATGATCATTATCAAAAAAGAGAAGGCAACATATCACACGCTCAACAAATTCTCCTATGACCAGGCCCGGAAGACCCTTATTGCGGAAGCTTGGTGCCCAACCAATTCTCTTCCACTTATTAAGACAACGTTGCAGGATGTCAACGATCGTGCTGGGCTGTCCGTGCCAACCATTGTCAACCAGATTCGAACCAACAAAACCCCACCAACCTATATAAAGACGAACAAATTTACGGAGGGTTTCCAGACTATCATCAATGCCTACGGAACTTCTAAGTATGGAGAGGTCAATCCAGGCCTTCCTACGATCGTTACTTTTCCTTTCCTCTTTGCAGTTATGTTTGGTGATGCTGGGCATGGCATGCTCATGACAATGGTTGCTTGTGCCATGATTCTTTTCGAGAGAAAGTTGCTCAAAACAAAGTTAGACGAGCTTACTTCCATGGCTTTCTACGGTCGATATATCATGCTTATGATGGGAATTTTTTCGATTTACACTGGTTTGATATACAATGATATCTTTTCTAAGTCAATCGAAATCTTCCCAAGTGCATGGAAATGGCCAGAAAATTTCAAGCAGGGAGAGACAGTCAATGCGAAACTGAAAGGCAGCTATCGGTATCCCTTTGGTCTTGACTGGGCGTGGCATGGAACCGAGAATGACCTTTTGTTCGCTAACAGTTTCAAAATGAAGCTGAGTATCCTCCTCGGTTGGTCCCATATGACGTATTCCCTTTGCTTGTCCTACATAAATGGTCGCCATTTCAAAAAGCCAATCGAGATTTGGGGCAACTTCGTCCCCGGAATGATATTTTTCCAGTCCATTTTCGGTTACCTGGCTTTCACGATAATATACAAGTGGATCGTGGACTGGAATGCTCATGGTCAATCTCCTCCCGGTCTACTAAACCTGCTCATTTTCATGTTCCTCAAGCCCGGTACGGTTAATGAACAACTGTATCGTGGGCAGGCAACCGTCCAAGTTATTCTTCTCCTCCTTGCACTTGTTCAAGTTCCAATTCTTTTGTTTCTGAAACCGTTTTATCTTCGATGGGAACATAACCGAGCCCGTGCACTTGGATATAGAGGTCTTGGCGAAACCGCTCGTGTGAGTGCCTTGGATGAAGATAATGAAGACGGCCATCTTTCAGGCAACGTACGCGAAAGCATGGCGAGCGACGCGGAGGGTATCGCAATGATCACGCAGGACCTAGGTGAAGAAGAGCATGAAACTTTCGAATTTTCTGAGGCGATGATCCATCAAATCATTCACACCATCGGTATGCAGACCCTCTCCTTCTGTTATATACTTGACGGTAATGACCCAGGTTTCACTCAGATCACTAACGGTTGCTTTCCATATAGAGTTCTGTCTAAATTGCGTGTCTCATACGGCATCGTATCTCCGACTTTGGGCCCTTTCACTCGCCCATCAACAGCTTTCTGTTGTTTTATGGACCATGACAATCGGTGGAGCTTTTAGCCAAGAAACCAACACAATGAGAGTGATCTTAATCATTGTCACGTTCTTCATGTGGTTTACTCTCACTTTTGCCATTCTTTGCGTCATGGAGGGTACCAGTGCTATGCTACATTCTCTCAGGTTGCATTGGGTTGAGGCAATGAGCAAGCATTTCATAGGAGATGGCGTGCCGTTCGTACCATTTAGTTTTAAGACGCTCTTAGAAGAGGAGCCAGTGGATTAAGGTGATCTACCTACCTTCATATCAGTTGGTTGTAATAATGCACATTTTTGTTCCACCTTTTTTTTGGGACTTTATACATATATATCACCCTTTTCTCTCTGCCATGTAACATACCCGAAATGATAATCAATTATCCTCGAATCTCTACAGCTTGTTTTGATAGCTCAGCCACTGAGTGGCTGATTGCGTTACGGAGAACTTAAAAGTCTTCTTGTTAGTCTTTTTTTTTTCATTTTTCTTTTCTTTTATTATTTATTTATTTTTTGATTATTTGAATTTTTTTCTCGGTTTTTAATTACTCCAACCCACGATACGCGAGCTTGATTCAGCTTGTTGAATTTCTATCCACTTACTCTCGTTACGTGAGTGGGACTTCGAGCGATACTGGGGGACCCGACGCACATCGTATATCATCGAGCAATCATCGTCGAACGCCGCCGCCAACCTTTTAATTCGGTATGGGTCAACTGGAAATTGTAACCACAGAACCTCAAGACTTATTCTCTTGCTCGGCTTGTGTAACTGTATGTAGATATTCTTTAGCAACAGGAGGTGTAACCCTGGGACAAAGTTGGACCGTGTTGTGCAACCATGTCAGAGCTGATAAATGATAAATGGGCCCTTAAAATCGTTCCTAATTGGAATTGCCCGACGAAACTTCAGACATGGCCGCCTCCCTCTTCGATCTCACGAGAAAGACAGCTCTAGTGACAGGAGCCACAAAGGGAATTGGCCAGGCTATGGCGGTAGCTCTGGCGGAGGCGGGAGCAGATGTTATCATAATCAAGGTCCGTAATGCCTTTCTCGCCTTGGAATGGATGACTTTTAACTGACATGTCATGAACCTCCACGTAGGGCTTTTCCCCTGAAAACAACACTAGAGAAGCCATTGAAAAGGCAGGGAGAAAATGCTTTAGCTACCAGTGTAATTTGGGCGACAAAGCCGCCGTAGCTCGCCTCATATCAACTGTCACCGCTGAGCACAAGAATATCGATATTCTCGTCAACGCAGCGGGGATTCAGCACCGCTGTGATGCTGAAAACTTCCCGCTGGAGGCGTACGAAGACATCATGCAGGTCAATCTCAGTGCCACTTTTACACTCTGCAGGGATATGGGCAAATACTGGATTGAACATAATATGCATGATCGCAAGATTATTAACGTGGCTAGTTTGTGTACGTTTTTCGGCAGTGTGAGGATTCCCGCGTACTCAATGAGTAAAGGGGGCGTTGGGCAGTTGACGAAGGCTTTGAGTAATGAGTGGGCTTCCAAGGGGATTAATGTAAATGCGATTGCGCCGGGGTATGATAATGTTTTTCATATCACTGTTTCCGTTTGGATGGGTGTTAGTTTATCACCAATTATGAGTAAGGGCCTGACGCTAATGTGTGTATTAACCCTGATAGATATATTGCAACAGATATGATTCGGGATACAGTGACTGGTGATCCAATGTATCTCAAGAGCATCACGGATAGAATCCCGGCCGGCCACTGGGGGAATCCAGAAGACCTGAAAGGTCCTACTGTGTTTTTAGCCAGTAGAGCTAGCGCTTATATCACTGGTGAGATTTTGACAGTATGTCTCTCCGTGAATCACCGGCAGGATCCTCCGGTGATGGGCCCTTATAAATGCCAGATCTGCGTCTTTTACTTACATTTATACCCTAGGTCGACGGTGGTTATCATGGACGTTGAAGAGAATTGCTATTTCACTAAGCAGGGCAATTTGACCAATGTCCACTTTTGCCTGGAACCATATCATCTATCCAACTTTACAGAAAACCCCGTTCTCGTTTTATTGCATCAGATTGGGATATGCAGTGAATATTGTACTACGAATGCTACCATCTTACTATGCGCGAGAATATAGAGGGTCTCCTTTCAACCGCGTGAAATTGTTGTAAACGTATCTAGCATTACATGCTGATGGAAATCTTCTCCCAATCGCCAAATGTCAGCCGTAGCAAAAAACCACAAATATCAAATAGCACCAATGTGTCCAAGCAGTAAGGGTTATTGGTAGGTTTAACCACTGGCAGCTTCTGCCCCCGAATTCTTGCTATTCCCGCAGTAAAGTATACGTGTAGCGAAGATTAAATCCCTCAATGAACACCCGCCAGAAAAATTACCGATATTTCTTGGATTTAATGCTTTGCAAGTCAGGGTGAAGCAGGTCCAAAGTCCGACGAAGCAAATCAAGAGTGCCAAGGTAAATCACTATCCTCCAGTTGTGTGCAGAGAAAAGCGTCACGTCTCCCGGGCTGATATTCAGCCGTATGACGCGGGTAATTGAACTGAAGACAGTTCCTAGTCACAGGCCAGAGACCTTTTCTGACATGCGCCACAACCTTCTGTTGAAGCTGGCGGGAAAGAGTCTGAATATGGTGTGTCCCTGGTTCATAATTTTCGCCATACCTTAATGCTTGATTCGAGGTTGGTGCAAACGGTGCATCACACAGTTTCTGGTAAAAGCCTGCGGAAAATCGCTCTAGGTTGGCATATCCATTCCCAGGCTGGAGTTCATGTCGAATAACCTCTGATATGAGCGCAAGCTCCCTGTCTTTAGAAGTGGCATGCGGGCGAAGAATCAGATGTTCTTGATTCAGGCAACACTTCATCAGAAAGAAGTTTGCATTTGCAATCTCCTTGCACAAGAGCGCGTGGTATCGAGTGACCAGCGGAATCAAGTCTTCATTGTGTTGTAGCTTTAGCTCTTCGATAATCCCTTTGTAGCTGTGGCCATCATCACTATTAGAGAAAGCGATGACATGGATAAACGTTTCCCGGAATAAACTGCTGGCTTCCAACTTCCGTGCTAAGCATAGTATCTTTACCGCGTGCTCTATCGGAAACTTGGGGATGTTGTAAAGCAACTCTTCACTAATCTGCAGGCTGGACTCAACAAATTTGGATACAATTGGCAAAGCACTGTAGAAATCGGCCGTTCGAACCAACTCTTCAAGCTCTTCCAGGTCTTCGATGGTTGATGGTTTAACGTAGAAAGCATTCATCAACTGTTCAAGATTCCATGTCTCTCTTAGTTCCGCAACTGTACTGTGGTATTCGATTTCATTGTCTCTTCCATCCTGATAACTTCATTAGCCATATTCAAGTTTTTTTAACCTTCAACACCATAAGTGTACTTTACCGCGTCACCTATGCCAGATTTTACGTTCCCAAGCGGCTGCAAGCCATACACTCCGTCATAACCCCCTTTTAGGACGTATTCGTACCGAAAACTTGAGTGAGGATCATGCTGAATATTTTCATCCACATCGTAATGGTCCAGAAACGTTTGAAAGAATTGCGAGTGCAACCTCAAGATTGCCGAGTTCACATGGAGCTCCTCATCGAAGACGATAAGACGGGTATCAGGGTCAAAGCCTGGCTGGCCATAACGTTTGATCTTTAGATTCGCCATTTGAAGGCCACCACGCGAATTGCACGAACTTGGAATTAGCACTCGTTTAGTAATATTAACAGGATTAGAGACTTAGTTAAAGACGCGTTTTCGGGCGCGGTGATAGTGGACTGACGAGCGAGGTGTTGTTGCAAGAGACAACACAGTGAGAGAGAAGATAGAAGCAAAGAGAAAACAGAATATTGGAAGATGGAGACTGGAAATATTTGAAAAATTTATCTGGGGATGTCAGGAATGTAAACAAATATATCCATGGCAATTGAATGGCGAGAGCAGCATGCAGTGGAAGTCAGGGGATAGTGATATGGTTGTGTTAATAAAGCCCATTGTAGACCCTTATCAGACCATTTTATGATTAATTCTTTGACAAAGATTCACATTTTTCAGTTTGAAGCTGGGCCAACTTTCAAAGGCCTGGAAGCAACAAAATCCAGCTCCTTTGTGCCCACAACATCACCTCCATGCCTCTCAGCCAAAGGTCTGAAAGTTCGATAACATGGTTCTCTCTGGGATCAAGTTTGTTTTCATGCAAACGATTTGTCCACCTTTTCTGTATAATTCGATTGAAGTCTAATGCTGCTGCCTTCAATCTAGTGAAAGTTCTGGCGATTTTAGGACGATAGAAAAGAGGAAGCCTACCGTTTCCCGGCTGACGTGTAGGGCGTGATACATATTTCAAGGATTCCCAGCGGGTGGCCTTCGCGATATTTCATTAGAATAGTATATCCAATTTCCTTGGAATTGGCAGACAGATTCAGAGATCCAGTAGTTCCAGAAGTGCTAAAAGAAGGCGCGAAATAATGGAGAAGAGCGCGTGTTTGCTTGAGGAATGCTTGCATGACCTTGGACATGCAACAGTGGGGAGTCCAAAGTGGACAAGATACGGAATCGAAACCATATGATATTGCGATGATAGGGTCGGAGCAGGATAGTATCTCGCCTTCAACTCATAACTGCTCTTCAAGACGAGTTGTCAGCTCCGAAATATTTTGACGCATTTTGCGTCATATGGCAGCTTGGGCTATTTCTCAGACTTCTGCGTATATATATATACGGCCCTTCGTTGCTTGCAGCCTTGGAGCCCACGATAAGGTACGCTGAGCTGCATGCCTGTAAAAGGCATTACTTGGACGAGCTGCGTCGTTCACGATCTGAGATGCGATTGCTCCACGCAGCGCCACGTATTGCCCTCTTGACAAGCCATCTTCCCTAGCAGGAAGTGGTTCTGTAGGGTAGTTAACCAGGCATTTTGACATTCACAATGTTTGTTTTCCACGGATTAGATGTTCATGATCAGCGCATTAGTTACTCTCCTTTGGCCATCATGCAAGGGTGGAATAAAGGGTTAAAAGCTGAGACAATGTCAAAAGGGCAGACTTCTTCTCCTTCTTTCTCCTCCTCTCTCAGCTTGGAATGCGAATTGTTCCTTGGTCGAAACACGATGGAAATGGATTACTTTGTGAGATGGTTGTTGAAAAAAAAATCTCTTCCATCCAAGCTACTTAGGGTGGACACTTGATCAACTCTAGAAGTTAACTCGATTTAATTCCGCTTCATCATTTCTCCAGCTTCTCCTATAGATTCGATTGTATGACAAAATCTTTTTACATTGGATAACTAGCAAGGTCTGGGGTTATAGCAGTATTTATGCACGCACGAGTTCTGGTGGTTGCTTGGAGAGAGGAGCTTGAGCGTCAAGTCGGTCCAATCGGACATCTGCGGTCCGGCAATTTTTAAGGGGATATTTTCTTTGCTTTTTATTTTATTTTTATATTTTTTATTACTTTTATTTTTTATTTTTTATTTTTATTTTTTTCCTTTGCTATGGCCTCAAAGCTCGGCAAAGAATGGCTGCAGTATAGTTGCACCTTTTGGAGAAATACACAATGCGAACTTGATGGACAGTTTGGTCGCTTGATGGGCTTTCAACGTCCGCGAGTCAAAACCTCCTTTCAGACATTCAACCATATCAGGGACATTTCATTCCCCAGCATGATGATATAGAGTATTGAAAACATGAAAATAATGGTTAACGACATATAAAATGAAAATCCTAGACTGAAAACCTTGAGAAAAGAAAAAAAAAAAGAAAGAAAAAAGAAAAACAAGAAAAGAGAACAGAGACCCAACCTATTTGCTGTACTTCTGATGGAAAGATTTGACTTTCTCTATCTCGTCATAACTGCCTAAGAATACACCACTACGGTCATGAATATCCTCAGGGACAACATCGAGAAGTCTCTTCATGTTGGAATTGAGCGCCTGGCCTCCAGCGTTCTCAAATATCAATGCCATTGGCGCGCATTCATACAAGATACGCAATTTCCCCTTGGGGCTCTTCGAGTCAGCCGGATATGCAAAAATACCTCCATACAGCAGCGTCCGGTACGCATCTGCAACCATACTACCTATGTATCGAGCGCTGTAGGGTTTGCCGTTGGAAGGGAATTTAAGATCGTTGAAGTACTCCTTGACCCATTGATCCCAGTACATAGAGTTCCCTTCGTTAACGCTATAGATTGCACGTTTGGCGGGGAGTTGCATGTTGGGGTGTGTCAGTATAAACTCGCCCAGGGAGTTCTCCATGGTGAAACCGTTGACGGTGCCGCCCTTCATGGTGATTACGAGTTGGGCGGAGGCGCCGTACATTGTGAAACCGGAGGCGACCAGGTCTGTTCCTGGGTGTAGGACGTCTTTGGCTGTGACTGTCTTGCTGGGCCCAAGGAGCTCATCTGGAAGCTTGAAAATTCCAAAAATGGTTCCGACAGAAACACCAGCGTCGAGGTTGGAGGAGCCGTCGATGGGGTCGCAGACGACGGCGTATCGGGCATATGGGCTCTCGTTAAATATAATGGCTTCCTCCTCTTCTTCAGAGACCAGGAGGCGGCATTTGCCTGATCCGCGCATTGCTGCGATGAACAGGTCGTTTCCGATCACGTCCAATTTCTTCTGGTCATCTCCGGTGGTATTTGCGGAACCCGCAAGCCCGTTGAGGTTGATTAAGGAGGCACGTCGGATGTAGTATGCGATGGATTTGAAGGAGAATTGAAGGGCATGGCATAAGAGGCTGTAGAAATAAGGGCCACGTCAATTAGACAAATCAAATTGCTCATTCCCAGCAACGGGGCCTGGCCTGGCTGTATCATTGACAAGCCAGCCATCAAGCGCGGATATCGAACAAAGATGTAAACACTGCAAGGCATAGAAATTAAACTTACGTAAAGTCACCAGTGGCTTCTGGGTGTTTTGTCTGCTCTTCTGTAAGGAACCTTGTAAGAGAGATGATGTCGGTGTTGATCTTTTCATGGCCCACGGGGGCAGAGTTGCCGCCGTTCGCATGAGACATGATAACGGAATATTAGGGAGAATTGGGGAAAAGTTCGAAAGGGCGAAACGTTTGGTAATAGTGAGATATTTAGCCAAAACAAATTGCAAAGGGTGTCACACAGTCCAATGGAGGAGATTTATGTCTATATGAGGGGTTGGAGGGGATTTAGCGGTTAGGTTGAGGAAATGGAGGTGGATGAGGATTGACAAAACCAGCACGGAGTATAGAGATTGATGAGGCAAAACAAGTTCGTGTATGTGTACTGTTCAATGATATTTAAATTACCTGAGATGAACAGAATCAAATTCATGGGTTATTAACTAGTTGCACGGAGGGGGTAAGGTTTGTGGAGTATACTAGATGAGGAGTGGGTGACGAAATGATAATCTAAATGCAATGCTTGGAACCGGAGCAGACCTCGGAGAAGCCACACCAGGCTCAAGAGGTCGAAGTGAGGAAAATCCAGGTAACTATGGTTGACCAACCGGGTCGAATCTATTTCCTGGCTCAGTATCGGGGGATGTCTGCCCGTGAACAACCGTAGACTCGGCTATTATTATTGGTTTGCTATTTCTCGATCTCCCCAGTTCCATGGTTAGACATACATCTTTCTCCTCCTTGTTCAACTGTACCTGAATGAATTCGAAACGCCTCTAGGAGATTGCTGTCGGTGTTAATAATAAGAATGTCATCCCGCTGCAACCTCCCAACTATCCGGGTTATTTTCGAGTTTGCTCCGGCTATCTCCACCTCTTGGATTCTGGTTCGGTTCACGGGGAACATAAAACAACCAGGAACATGGGCAATTCTGAGATGACGTGAAGGCCCTTTTAGTAAAGATGGATTGAAGGCATAGACTCATCCCATATCCCCATTGTAACTCTGCTATAATTCGTGTTATAGTTGCGGGATTGCCGTTGATTCCGTGAGAAGATCCCCGAACATATGAGAGGGACGGTCTCAGATCTAATACACCGGAACCAGAAATTGCCATTGGAACAACCCTTCATCCGTATGGCCCTGTAACCTTGGGAACCTCTCCATCACATGAGCTCACGGTGGCCAGACAAGAAGAAGCTCGAAAATGTGGATGCAAGCAGGCACAATGAGTCTGGATATTCCACGCACACAAACAAAGTCACATCCTCTTTGGGATCATTATACAGAAATGCACCTTTCCCCCAGATATCCCGTCGTTCAGACGATCTAAAATATAGCTTTTAGAACACAAAGTCAGCCTCATAATTGAATATTACCTAAGCAGCGAGAATACTTGGTCACATGACCGTTGTATGCAAACAATGCAAACCTTTAGCCGCATTAGGAAAGGTGCCTCGGTAAGCGCAACGTTGAAAAAAAAGGCGATATTATTTCTTTTACCACTTCCAACTCCCACAATGCACAAAGCAAAACAGTAACAAAACAGTAACCCGAGCAGTCGGCGCCGACAATTGTGTCTGGAAGAGTATCTGGCGATATTGTTATGCCTTTTCCTTCTTTGCCAACTACCGCAAGCGTTTCAGTAGTCATTATGCTTATCTGGTATGTTCTTCATCCGCATCATTTCTCCCAACCGTTTCCTTTGCCTTGGTGATGATTCGCATAACCGCAAAAACTAGAGTCTTTGACCTCTACGGGGGTGTGAAACTATTTTGCACGTCAGACTGATATTGACTTAATTCGTTCCGATGCTGAGACTCAGTTCTGTTAAGTAGCTTGAATGAGCACCTTGCTGACCATCTTAACAGATTCATAGAACTCCCCCAACTCTGCAGTTCCACTGTGTTTTCATACCAGGATCACTAAGGTATGTTTTCTCCACTACCTGCGTCCCAATTTCTTCTTATGATGATCATTTTCGTATAATATACGCTGGAAATTACCGGCTGAAACCCTTCGGGTCGTTGACGATATTAAATGGCTATTTCTGATTCCCAATTTGTGCTCCGTGCTGCTTTCATCAATGTCAATTCATCTGGCTGGTTGCATCCGCTAACCTGCCCAATTGAACAGATGACAATGGCACTTTGCTGATCCGAATGATGCTGACTTCCATCTGTATGATGGAAGCTGCCAGCTCTGTCCCGTAAGAGCCTGCTCACCATTTCTCTCTCTCTCTCTGTCTCTCTTTTTTTTTGTCACACTCCAACTATACCCTTGCAGGATGAATGGCACTGGGCTCCGACGGGCATTGATACAGCAACCCGGTTTATGATTGGATATGCCATATTGCGGCAGGCCTAGAAAACCTCGCCCACTGATTTTTCATTTTAACCTCACCTATAATATCAATTCCGATGGCGAGATAAAATTCTAATATCCTCCGACATAGCAGAATACATTACAGCCCTAGTTGTTGTCCATCGTCAGAGTATGATCAAGGGTGTGTACATAAACATTTATTTATTTATTGCCCATTTGTCACATGATGAACCCCTAGATGACGAGTCTTATCCGAGTTTTCGATGCAGACAACTTTTTTTATATTAATACCATTCATGCTTTTCTGAAAATATTTTAGCTCCTTTTTGCTCCAAATATGCGCATTTAGTGAGGCTTTAACTGACTTTACCAACGCAGGTTTAATGCGAGATTGGTTGGCCATTAATTCTTCTGTCTGGCCCTTCAGCAAGTAGATGCCACTAACCCTACGTCCGTCTTACCATAAGCTATTCCTGCATCTCCATGATGATATGACATTAGAAAAGACAAGCATATGTCCAAGCCGACTTTGTCGGCGAAGACGATTCCGTCATTTGCCTGACCAACTGTTAAAACGTTATCAACTGTTCTGTCCAAAATTCATGCGTGGGAGCTGACTTTGTCCTCCTAGATATATCCAGGCTTAATTGACTTCTTGAAAGCAAGCTCTTACAACAGAGGTGTGTATTCCCTCCCGTCTTTGCCTTTATCCTACCCCTTACATGATGATTTATGTATTATTTTATCACGACGGTCAACATACTATACATTGATGACCACCGCCTTTGACAGGGCATTATATCTGACACCTCCATTCCTTGCTCTTTAAGATTGCTTCCTCGACATTCCCTCCTTTTGGCTAAGAGGCTAATGGTTTTACTCAGTAACCCAAGATGCGACGAACAGTCCTATAATCTTTTGGTAATTATGTTGTTGTCACCATTTGTTTGGTGATAGCGTTCTGATGCTATGAGCCTTTCTAACGTGCTCGAATGATGGCTGGATGGTTAATGCCTTTCGAACGCCATATATTTGACATCACTTGATATATCGGCTTTGTCTATTATCCTGCAGCCCTTTGTTTTCACATGGCAACAAATAAACGTAGACAGTTGCATGTTCGCATACAACTACTGTGTAGAATTATTGCCAAAATCTGAATATTACTCTGCTTTTCGAATGTTATACCCAATAATTCCATCTTGATGTACAAAGTACGTGGGATGTCCTGTTGCAAGTTCAACTACATCCCTGGCCTTAGAGACGCTCAATTCTTTCACTGCTCTTTTGTGGTTCCCTGCCACAATGGGGCGAACCAGCAGTCACTGAAGACCAAAATAAGAATAACTCAAGGTTTCCTGACTCTGTGATTGTTCTTATGTTATATTGGATTGACCTTGCGAGTGCGCACTTGTCAGAAGGCAGTTGTCCACGCGATTCGGAGCCCGTACGAAGATATGAAGATTGCTGAAGCCTTATATGGAGTCCCTTGCATTCTCATCACTTACCAGTATTTGAGGATTAGCACAAGATATATATACATATATATATGATTGTTACCTACTTGGTTTTTTTTTTTTTTTTCAAGACTAAGTAGTCCTTTAGAAGTTAACGCTCGAAAAGTCATTTTCCGTTGTTCGTTTGAGTCTTGCGTCAGTTACACGTACATTCCAATTCTGGTTCAAACATGCAGGTTACACCGTTGATGAATGGACGGTTGGGATTCCTCACCCTATGGCCATTGTCAGATCTTCCCCTCATTACCCTCAGTCATGCTAGATGGTGATGGCTGAAGCAAATATGCAAGACATGGATCTGGAAACTGTTTGATAACAAGGCTCTCCAGGCTTTCTCCACTGCCGCGTTAGAGTGAAGTCCCAACGCCATGAGACACATTCTTAACCTTTCCAGACTGCTCGTAGTACTACCTTTGCTTCACATCATAACAATCGCAACGCGTTCCCCTCTTGTCTCCTCGTCTGGAAGTCGCAAGGCGATTCCAGGCTGGCATATTCAATCAACAGAATGTGTTCTCTCAATCTCAGCTCCCTCTCCATGAGCGGGGTGGATGTTTCATCTTGATGTCGAATCGGTTCACGGGGTGCTGTGATGGCAGGTTTGATAGATAATGGCGTCTATGACGAAACAGAGTTGTTTTTCTCGGACAATCTGAGTCGCACAGCAATTGCTGTCAAGGCGAAGTTTCATGTGCCGTGCTTGTACCGGGAAGAGTTTGACCTGGATCCACGCAGGAATGGCCATTTCTTCCTCCAGACACACGGCACCACGTCGAGGGCTGATATCTATTTAAACGGCGCATTGGTTGCCTCGAAGAACACTCAAGTGGGATCTTACGGTTGTCAAAGATATGATGAGGTTACAGAGCACGTACGTGCAGGGCCCAACTCTCTTCTCATTAAAACGTATCCAACTTGCTACGACCGGGATCTTGCAATTGGTTTTATCAACTGGAACCCGTATCCCCCCGACAATAGCACTGGTGTTTGGCGGGATGTTGGGCTCTCCCAAACTGGTCTGGTTTCAATATCGTCTCCTCCGTGCATCGTGACTGATTTCGCTGAGCCCGGAGTGCGGGAAGTTAAGCTTACGGTCAAAACGGATACTCGGAACAATGTTGCGGAGTCCAAAAGGGGTATACTGTATACCCAAATAAGTTATTAAGGGAGATGGTAGCTCTCGAATTACTCGAGCGTATGCATTGAAATGCCCCTGTTATTTCCTCTGCAGCTTAGAGAGGCTTTTGCGAACTTGTCGGGTCGTCTGGCATGAAAATGGAGGGACCCTACGACTGGGTACCCCCGAAATACCGGTATGATAACCGGCTTGGTGCCGCGTTCAGGTTTGAATCTGAGCTTGGCCCTGATGTTGGCTCGCCTGAACTTGCTAGTTTGAAGAAATTCTTCACTGAGAGGAAACTGAAGAGTTGTGGACAAAACCGGACCAAATTCTGTATCACCTATCCAGGATGCCAGGAAGTTTTGATGATCGAAAGATTTACAACGAGGCGCTGTGCGCTTGTTATGGGAAACCCACGAGTTTGGAAGACTACTTGACTAAGGTGCAAATCATGGATTATGAGGCGACGCGTGCCCAATTTGAAAACTATGTAGTGCACAAAAGCGCTACTCGTCCGGCCACTGGACTGTAAGTCTTGATAATTCCAGTTACTTTTCTTTCAAATCTTTCCAAGCGAAAATTGTACGAACTGATATGCATTTAAAAAAGCATATACTGGATGTTAAATGGAGCTTGGCCAACTATGCACTGGAGCCTATTCGACTACCACTTAAACCCCACGGGATCCTCATTTGGAACCAAAATGGGCACGAGGACTGAACATGTCGCGTTCGATTATGTGGAAAGGAAGCGCATATCATCAACCATTCCTTGGTGAATAGCGGCGAACGATCTATATCCATTTAATGCGGTTGGTATCAGAGGCAATTCCCTCGCCAAGGAGAAGCACAAATAACCCATTCACAACCCAATTCATCAAGAAAAATCGTGGCCAGGATTCCCGCCCTCGATATGGTACAGGATGTGATGCTCTTCAAACTGGAATTAAGAGATGGGAAAGAGACCAAACCCTCATCAGTCGCAATGTGTATTGGATTCCACGGAAGTTGGGCGTTCTTGACTGGGATAACTCTACATGTTATCATACAACAGTCACCAGGTATTCTGATTTCACAGTTGTGACTCAATTCGACCCAGCATCTGAGAAGCTGTCGGTTCAATTCCTGGAAAGAAGTGTAGATAGTGGTGATGGAGATGCTCTCATTACCCTCCAAAACGAATCTGATATCCCTGCCATGTGCCTGCGGTTAAGTGCTCTGGATTCAGAAGATGGAAAAGAGTCTGCCCCCATATTCTGGTCGGATAGCTATGTCACACTCTTTCCTCGTGAGACAGTGGAGTTTCGCGTGGAATGTCGGGGCATCCGGTGTGGAGAGTCTGCGGTTGTACAAGCTGTGGGGTTTAATGTAAAGAAAGTTGTTGTTAGAATCTGTTGAGCATTTCTCTTTAGAAGCAGGAATCGTCCTACCCACCACCAGACGTCAGTTCCCGAAGTACCTACTTAACTCTGTGCTGGGAATTTCAGGTCTGTCGGTTGAATGGATGGTTTCATGCTCGCATGTCCGCGTGCAATAACTCCCAATCAAGGAAGACTGGAATTAGTGTGGGATATTGCACAACTTCATCGTGACGTGGATATCCATACTAAATCAGTGAAAAGCGCTCAAACAAGGGACAAACCAAGGTAAGGCCAAAGCAAAGTCTTCAATTTTTTAATTTATGACATTTCTTCTTCCTAGGCACTTAATGCATACTTGGAGAACAGGAAGACTGGCCTTTGATGCCCATGAAATCGATCTGAACACATTAATAACAAGCTCAAGACAATACAGGTCAGATCAACATCATCCATCCTGTTCTTGCAGAAGCTTTTTTGGTCAGACTACTTCGTAGTCATTTTGAATATATTGTTGGTCGGCTGGAATCATGTAGTTGGTTTACATGGAGAGTTCAGCTGTATGAAGGGTAGTTAGTTACTTGTTTTTACATGGGAGCTGACACTGCAGAACAAGTATTTCTGTTTGTGGAGCACCGCTATGCAGACACAACCACGTCTTGGCCTTCATTACATGACCTGACCACAGGGACCGGTGACCCTACCAAAACATACGGAGTTTTAAATTACACACCAGAACGCCAGCAGGAGCCCGTGTGAGCTGGTGCTAGGGTGTAATAAATACAACCCAATACCAGCTTACGGAGCCTCCACCTGCTCTCGCCCGGACATACTGTATAACTTCAGAGTCAAGACAGACCCATTGTACAACCTCACCCGTTGAACAGGAGCAATAGTCATTAAATGAAAAGTCAGCATTGAGATGTTGTTATGGAGCCTACCGATGCGTTGTTTTCATGGTATGGTTAAACCTTGGCTCGAGATAGATGATGAAATGCTAACTTGCTTCTATTTAAAGACATGCCAGTGGCTACGGGGCTCTTCTTGCATTTCAGAACTGTGGCTGACCAACCATAGCAGATAATCCAAGCAGCGATCAGAGCTGGCAAATCAGTTTTTCGATTAACCGCCCAGTTCTTGTGCTGCATGCCTGTCTAGCCAGATCACGCTAGGCGAGATTTACCGGGCTGTTGGCCTGGTGAACAGAGCACGTTGGCGTCGGACAGGCTTGACAAGGATCAGTATCGAGCCAATTTGGCATTTCCACTTTCCCGACATGGAGGCTACGCAGCAGAAGCATGAAGGGAGCCATCCTGGCATCACCCCAAGTGCGACTGTGCGAGTCCAGCCATTTCTCAAGGCTTGTCACACTAGAGAGTTTTAAGCGAGCCGATCATTGACGGAAGCAGACTTCTCCTCTCAGAGCTCACTAATAAATCGCCGTAGTCCAGGAGCAGGCACCTGGAGGCTGGAACTAACAACGACTGGCGACCGGGCGGACGATCCCAACTCTGCTCCAGGCGGCCCAACGGTGTTGAACTTCTAAATTCAGACTCTAAGGCTCTCAAGCTGGCCTCTCAGAGGCTTCCGTTTCTTTCTGATGCCCCAAGCGTGGATTTGGCTGCAGAGAATAAAAATAACTCGCCTAGTGGAAGTTATTGATGGCCGTCGAGCCCGCCTCTATTGATTCCGTGTGCCTGAATGGTTTTCATGTCATTATCTATCCTGAGCACCAATGAATGATGTAGATAGGCTGGAGACACTCCTATTCCCATGTTTGAAACTTTCTAGTTTTGTGCTGGACGCTTTGGTTAATGAAATTGCTATTGTTGTTCTATTCCTGGTGTGATGCCCACACTTTGGGGTGGCTGCTGACCCTGGCCGGGGCTACTTCTTTCCATCACGATATGAATAGGTGAATTTCCCCTTATTCTTTTTACTCTTTTCGAATCCGCTGTCTATGTGGTTCTCTCCCTCTCCCTCCCTCCTGCCACTATGAGGGTGTAGACTGATTCTGGAATCTCTCCTATCAGCTGGTCGGACTCCAGGTCGCGTGGTTCAGAACCACATCGGAATCCTCCACGCTTGATTGTTCCTCCTCCCGCTCCGCCCCTTTCCGGCGCACAGGTCTTTCCTCCTCGTCGAGATAATGTTGCACAGCCTCCCTCTCTCACGACATCCTTGAGCGGGGTTCAATTTCAGGGCGCTGGACTGCCTCCCAGCCCTAGTTACGCGCCAACTCCGAGCTCGATGAATTCTTTTTCTAGCCCGTTTTCGCCGATGCGGTCGTCGTTCACTACCTCGTCGGGAGAGCTGAGCGCGATCACTACGCCGATGTCATCAAGACATGTGTCCTTCAACGCACCTTACAATCCCCAGGAATGGGGACCCATTAGAGGAAATGTGTCTCCCAGTGTTGGGATGAGCGCGTTTGTTCCTGCAAACGGTGATACTTCCTCACCCTTCGATTGACAGCTTCATACTCCGCTTTTGTTACGCGTGAAGGACTAGTATTTAGAAGCGCATTGTGGTTAAAAGATGCAGGAGACTGATAATACCACAATACAGATACCCCACCCATTCCCCCTCCACCTTACTCTCCGAGACATCCAAAACCTGCGGAGACACGCGCCGACCAATCGCCTAATTTAGCCTTGGGTGTGAGCGTTTCGCCGTTGGCGGCTACGGCTCAGTACAACTCCCCAATCTCCGGAATAACTCTGGAGTCGGGCTCCGGATATAGCTATCCTGCATCCCGGCCACGACCCGTGTCGATGATTCAAAATGGTGATGTTGTTGGTGATGCTCAGCCGCAATCAGTCCAAGCTCCAAATGTGAGTGGCCACCATTCACAATCCGCTGTACAAAGTGGACCAGGTGTACTGCAATACAATGCAAACCCAAATGTTGCCGGTATGGGATTCTCCACGTCAAGACAGCCTCTCGACAATACTATTCGACCTCCATCATCGAAGAGAGCTGCTTCTACGGGTGATATAGGACCGAGCAGGAATGCAAATGCATCATATGCTTGGCTTCCTCACCAAGCTGGTCGCTGGGAGCCGGGAATGCCGCTCCCGCCTCCTCCTCCTGGGCCACCACCCGGTGGTGGTTCTCACCAATCAAGAGAGTCGTCTCGAGGCCCTTCCCAAGAAGGATCAAACCGGTCAAGCCGTCATAGATCGCCACCGGTATTGGGGACCAGTCTTGGTGAAGTCCCACCCACACCTGCCGGATGGGTGGATCAAGCCTTCGTCGTGAACAGGCGCTCAGAAAGTTCAAGAGATCGTGCGGGTTCCCTACCACAAAACGCAAATAATTACGCGCCTTCTGACGAATTGGCTCGCTTGACACGGCATCGCCAAGGCCCAGCTCCAGTTATACCCCGAAGAGACGACCCTCCATCTACCAGAGGCATAAGCGCCAAGGGCATTAGAGAGCGCAGAATTGAGAGCAGGAAAGAACAAGTTTCTGGGACAACAAATTCTGATTCCAGTAATACGACAAAGGGTGAATCATCGGACCCTTCCTGGCCTAGCGACCTAGTCCTTGGGAATCCAGGTGGTCCAGGGCTTATGCGTCGCCGCACCGTAACGAAACATACTCCTCGAACCCCACGAACCGCGCAGTCAGATGGCCAGTTGACTGGTTCCATCTCTAAGTCTCCGTTTGTCTTGTTACCATCAACTGATTCTGCGCAATTCACCCCCAAACAACCACAAACACCATCTCTTGATAACTTTGGTCAATCAAGCAGTTATGCCCAAACGCCTCCATTTTCTCCTGGCAATGACCTGCAGTCACCATCTTTTCCTGGATCGACGACCCAGATGCTGCCGCCAAGAGCGTTGCCAACACCACCGCTCCAGGCCATTCGGGAGCGTAGCTCTACGTCAATATCCAGATCTAGTGAGCAGGAGAGGTCTGCCTCACATCTACCGGATTCACCAACTAACGGCACGCAACAGCACATGCCATCGATTTCAAGCAAATTGTCCCCAGGCCTACTCCAGTCTAACAGAGTGGTAGAATACGCAAATGATGAATTTGTCCGCGATGCTGTTCTGCGACATCGCGATTTCATAGAAAAGGAAGCTTCCGCGTCCACTGAAGTCGAGGGTTTAGAATTATTTGCCGATTTCATGGTATCTGAGTTCAGTATACGGCAACAACGCTACGCTCTTGCCTGCAAGACCGGCTTATTTGACCTACAAAAGTTTTGTGACAGGATTTTTCGACTGGATTCCACACAACACAATAGTGCCCCAACAGATGTCCCTCCACCAACTCGCATAAGTACTCGAGTAGCTCCGTCGATTCTCATTTCGTCTGACGTTCGACAAACACGGGCGGAATCTGGCTGGTGGAATAACTACAAGCCGTCACTATCTCCAATTGGTAGCATAAGCATAAACAATGATGAAATGAGTTCCAGAGGGAGAGCTCCCAGTCGCTGGTGGGAGTCGCAGACTGGGTCTGACAGTGGTGGCTCTGGAAAAAAGATCAGACGATCCAAACAGGAAGCGAAGTACATGGGCGTCCCTCGAGAAGTGCGTGAAGCGATGCAGTTGGAGCACTTTTCAGCAGGAGTAATTGACGGGAATCTATCGCCAACTGGTCCTCCGGCTTTCAGTTTTTCTGCTACGTATGGACCAAATGAATATCCCCCGGAAAAAGTCGGTTGGGGGGAAAGGCAGCCTTCTGTCCCTCCCCCACCGATGGGTTCACATTCTCTTGATTGTCAGATCCCGACTCTTGATATCTCAAGATTCGTTACACTTCCGCCACCATACCCCAGGCACTATCCTGCAGTTAATAACAGTCACCCGGATCTCTTATACTTTCGTAGTACTGTGAGAACTGTAAGCGATCTTACGGAAGTCCAAGAAACAAAGGAAAGCCACAAAGTGAAGCTTGAAAAACTTCAGCATGAACATCAAATGAAAATGAAGGAATCTCGACGAGCATTTAGATCAAATATGAATAACCGCATCGAACAAGGGACATTATCTTATGCGGAAGCTGCTGAGGCGGAGGCAGTCCATCTTGTCGAGGAACAGAAGCGGGAAAAGGAGTTGGTTCAGGCAGAATTCGATTCTTTTCAAGAGGTGGTGTTCCAACCGTTACAGATTATCCTCAAGGACCGCATCGAGATTGCGTCCACCTGTATTGACAACCTCCGAAGCAAGTTGGTTGATTCAACGCAGGATGGAATTCACAATCAAACACAGGAGGAGGGGGATGAACGACCAGAGTTGCTGGAAAAGCTGACACAACTTAAATGGCTGTTTGAAGCTCTTGAGCAGCTGCATCGAGAGGTGTACGCGCTTGAAAGCGAGCGTAATGAGCGCTATCGAGCTATCGTTACTTTGCCATACAAGCAGGCTAAGAACCAAGAGAAGCTTCTCGAAACAGACTCGTTCTTCCTACAAGACGAACGAAACCGGAAGCTGACGTTCGCTACGGAAACGCTGCGGCGTTTCGAAAGCTTCATGGAAGTCATCGAGGAAAACGTCGGAAGGGGAGTGGAGACTCAGCTTTCAGCCTTTTGGGATATTGCACCCTCTCTCGTCACTGTCCTCCAGAAAATTCCCGAGGACCTTCGATCGTTTACTGTCCAGATCCCTGCGAAGGAGTATACCGAAAACCGTAGCTACTACCAGTTCCCCCTGCAGTACCTCTACTCCCTTCTCTCTCACGCCGAAAAGTCCACTTACCAGTTCATCGAATCTCAAACCAATCTGCTTTGCCTACTCCATGAAGTTAAAACTAGTCTCATGAAGGCAAATTGTAACGTTATGGAGCTGCAGCGCATAATATCTGGTGAGCCAGGAGAGTGCATCCAGGGCGAAATGAAAGAATCGAGTGAGGAGGAAGAAAGAAGATTGACTGCTGATCTGAAGGACAAAGTTGTAATGGTTGAGCAGCAATGGGATGAGGCTCTAGGCAAGCAGCTTGGATGCGTTAAAACGCGTGTACAGCAAGATCTTCTGGCCCAAGGCGGGTGGGATGATACGATGTTCGAAGAATCCTAAAATGGGGTTAATAAAACTTTTCTTCATTTTTATTTGTATTTACTATCTATTTTATTTTTATTTTATTTGGTTTTATTTTTGAAGCACTTAATTATGCCATGTTTTTTTTCTGCAAAGGGATTGTGACGTCTCCCTTGCAAGTCTTTGTTAACCTCAAAGATACCCAACTCTGGTTTTACATTCTGATCTTTATTTCTGGTCGACTCTTGTATACAGTTGCCTATCCCACGACTTCCTTGTAACAGCCTCTGTGCCTTATGAAACAACATTGGATAGTCAGTTTATTCTAGTTATTGCATCTTCAACAAAACTGATAATTACATAACCAAAAAGCAGGTACCAAGTACATTGCAGCAAATGTCATAGTATGGAACATAAAGCCCCTGAATTAAGGAATAATATGAATATTGGGTGGGGACGTGGCCAACTCGATGATCGCTTACATCAATATCATGTGATCTCACTGTTTTCAGACTCTTCCTTTGCTTTCTTCTAGAGCTTTCCAAACTTTGCCTTGTGAAATTCCAAACAGTAAAATCTTCCAACCGCGCAACGTTTCAAGGAACTCTCAGGACAGCTTCTCTATACAGTCT
>NW_011371359.1:1666835-1701575 GCF_000150735.1 Paracoccidioides brasiliensis
ACCAGGAGTAAAAAAACTAAATGACTTCTTAAACGCTTTGACAAAAGAGCCCGGGACTTAAATCAAAAAAAGGCCAAGCATATAATTTATGAAAACCCACAAAGCACCTTATGTGGAGCCGGTAACTTTTTATTTGAGAATTCGGAGGCGAGTCTTTATGCTAAAAAAAACTTCACAATTCAACCCCATCTTAAAATCTGAAACTAAATATAAAAACAACCCAACGGTCCGACACACAACACTGCATTCTCTACGTTTTCGGCTCTATGATGAGACTTCATAGCTGGCACCAGTCCTAGAAAGATTTGTTCTCTGTTTGTTGCGGATTAGCTTTGCAATGGCTTATATAGCCTTGTTTCTGATGTTTTGTTTTCTCCCACGCTTTTGCTCTCTTGTTGTATTTGTTTGTAGAACTGTAGAACTAACAATTCCTCAGAATTTTATAGGTGAAGAACCTTCCCCAACGGCCATTATCACAACCCGCTTCTAGGGTCAGAATAATACAATAGTAGAGAAATAGAAAGAAATCCGATCACCTGTCAAAAATTTTATAATAATGGTGCTCCACAATCCTAACAATTGGCATTGGGTGAACAAGGATGCCTTTGCGTGGACCAAGGACTACTTGCAAAAGACTCTTTCTACCATCTCCGCAGAGGAGAATGGGGTGACTGCTCAGATAAAAAGAGTCATCAGCATGGATGGCGACGTAGATGTCAGCCAACGGAAAGGCAAGGTTATCACATTATTTGATGTTAAACTACAGTTAGAGTATGAAGGTTAGCACACCTCTCTATCAACGGCTTTGACCCCATTGCGTGGATGGACGTGAGCTGAGCTGGGCTGTTACTAGGTAAGACGAGCGACGATGAGGAAGTAAGCGGCTCAATCAACATCCCGGAGGTCGCCCACGATACCGAGGAAGACCAGTATGTCGTACGTTCCCTAGCTAGACCCTTGATCATGCTCGTTTCCCTTGTAGATTGATGACCCGTTTTATAACAAACGAGGGATGTGAATAGTTTGATATTGGTATCTACTCCGAATCTGCCTCGAAGCAACCGGTGAAAGACCTTGTGCGCTCTAAACTCGTCCCTGAAATGCGCAAGGAATTGGCAAAATTAGGTGCTGCTTTGATTACCGAGCATGGGAAGGATATCCAGCATGCACCCGAATCAAACCCTTCGAGTGGCTTTGCGACTCCTGCACACCTACCCAAGACCACCACGCCAGCCCCAAGTACCTCCACTCCCAGCTCTACAACCACCGGTGCAGGTACCGTTAATACTACAACTGTTACTGCCACAGACGAATTCCGCACAACAGCAGAAGAACTCTATACAACCTTCACCGATCCTCAGCGTATTGCCGCTTTCACTCGTGGAGCTCCTCGACGGTTTGACGGTGCAAAGGCTGGCGGCAAATTCTCCATCTTCGATGGCAACGTCGAGGGTGAATATGTCAAGATAGAGCCCTCTACAAATATTGTTCAGAAATGGAGGCTTGCCCAGTGGCCCGAGGGTCACTATTCCACGCTTGAAATCAAATTTGATCAGAATGATGTGGACAAAGTTACCAACATGCGTGTTCAATGGGAGGGTGTCCCTGTAGGGCAGGAAGAGGTTGTCAAGAGGAACTGGGAAGGATACTACGTTCGAAGCATTAAGCAGACTTTTGGGTACGTTTGATACTTTCATTTCTCACCCTTTTACTCTCATACAATTATCCAGACTGCCAACGCCCTGGGTCATTCTCTAATAGTCCTTCGCTCTCAATCTCGACATTTGCACACTCATGGACAAATTTACTGACCATTGCATTCTTTGCCTCTTTGCTTCTTGCTGTAGGTTTGGTACGATACTCTAATTTTCTGTGAACCGTACAAATTATATCGAAAAATGATGACGTTCGTTCGGTTGGTTGTTCTTTGACATGGAAAAGTTTCTCAAATCAAATTTGCATAAACCTTAAAAAGAGTATCAACGATTCCACATGACCAATACCTAATTGAGGTGTTGAAAGAAGATCCTTGTTGTCATTTTTATCAGCTCCCTTCTTCTTTTCTCCTATCCACTAGTTCCATCTGGCTAGATTCTTTGTTCAAACTGGTGCAGGTGTTGGGCAATTACACATGTTAGAGTAGCCATTCAATATCCGTAATTGCATGTTGGTAAACGATTGCATCCATCTTGCTTGTTTGAAGTGGTATTCTAGAGATAGTTGGGTCAATTTCTTCTATGTCTGAGAAATTATTCTCAAATTCTCAACGATAATCAACGTGTAACTGAGATTAATTTACCCTCTCTACATCCTGAGCACCCACACAGCTCCACTTCGATATTGCGAATTTTATATATGCACATTTCTACTATAGCCCCAGCCCCAGCCCCAACCAAACTCCACTTCCCAACCACCCCTCATTGACATAACCCGCTCTCAGCAAGCCTCTCGCTCACGGAAGAAAATCCTCGGCTCACCTAAAGCCATAGGCACCAGCGACTGCCCATTTGAATCCACTACAACAGCCTGACACAAATAAATGTCCATAACTTTCATACCAGCCACATAAGCCATTCCACCATGATTCAATGTGTAAAACGAGTCGGAGGAACCAAGGCTAGAAAGAATAGTGATGACATGCTTGCCGTCAAAACCGCCTGCGCACGGCGATCCTACTGCTGGCTTGGTAAGTATCTCGACTCAGAATTGTTGGCAAAAAGCTTCCAGGTGAGGGCCAAGGGTATACCTATTGGTGATGGATGCGTACTTTACCTGTAAGATAATTGGCATTACCCGATGATGCCTTCTTCTCATGTTGTTGGATTTTGTAGTGAGCTGATATCGTGTGCTGTATTATAGTGGATAGCCAGGTAACTAGATCATTTCCACCCGCGTAACGCTGTTCTTGGCCAGCATAAATTATTGGAATTCAGTCCGCGAGTGTTGTAAAGACTAGCACATTCTGGGCCAGAGATATGTCATTGGTGTAAATAACTTGATGGTAACAGAGCTTATTTTGTTTTTATTTTAATTTTTTTATTTTGGGAGAAATGGGGTAGGATTCATTGCACCTTGCGAATCTTGGGGTGTCGTGGTTTTCAGCGACAGTTCCCGGGAGAGAAGTGTCTGCACAGGTATTCTTTGCTGTGTTGATCATATCGCAATTCTCTGGGTATTTGCACGAGGAGACCTGAAGGCTTCTAGAGGGATAATACCTAGAAACTAATTGCTCAGTCGTGAACAAAGAAGCGTGTTGTACAAATGATCTCTCTGTATACTTTTCCCATGGAATATACACAGGCAACACCATTGAAGTGTGCCCAGAATGGTTTTTGTACATGTTTTACGGTGTCAACTCAAAGACCTATTGAGGAAACTGTCAGTACCAGGATTTCAATGCTGGATGGGCCGATGAGGAAGGCGAGGAGGAAAGGATTAAGGTGCTGGAGTGTTTGGAAACAAGCGCAGAAACCTAGCTGTTGAAAATGCCCCTTGAGGTGTCAACGTCTGGAAGCGACAGCGTATCATCCCCAAGACAACAGTTCTCAACATTGGCTTGGTCATCATAATTCGTGATTGGGCAATATGAGTGAAAATAACTGTTACTATTGAACTGAACGACTCGACTGTAATCGACATGATGACTAGGACCAGCGTAACCCTAAGAAAACATGAGGATCAAGGCAGGCAGGCAGATGAGGATGGATATTCTGGTATTACCATGCGATTCGCAACTGCATCGACCATGAGATATATCCCACGATCGTGAATTCCAGTGCTGAGTGCCCTAAGGTCATCAGGAGATCCATGAATGAGGTTCCACATCGTTTCTATTATGAAGACTCAACCAGCTATGCAACAATCATAAAGAGATGTGACTGAATCCCTATTTTGGGGTATTACAGATCTTGTGGCTCACATGCCTCGCTGCTAATACCCATGGAAGGAGATCCCATAGCTGGCTAGCTGAGGGAGCTGATTCGAGAAATGAGAAATCAGGTTGCTGTGAATCCCATGTTCTGCATGTAATCAGCTTTTCCAAATTTCAGGAAAATGGTCTGGGGAGACCTAGATGATTCAATGGAGGTCCATTTGAAAATGATCTCCTGCTAAAATCCATCACAGTATATCTATATAGATGTTAGATTAGGTATGCCCCATGATCACTGGAAGATGAATGCCATTGAGAGTAAGATAAAGGCCCCTTACTCGAGGTTTAGTGTCACACGCAGCAACGGTAGATCCATCAGCCTTGCAAAACGGTCTGTGAGAAGGAAGGACATCGATTTCGAATGCCAATTTACTGGAGTTACAACAATCACTGTTCGTATCACAACAAGAACAGAGATTGAAGCCTCAAGGAAAGGGAACTTCATGACATTGAAGTCTTAGACGTTCCTTTCCTGGTATTCTTAACAAAAAGTATTGAATAATAGACGTTCATATCATAGACACAACGACAACCCCCTCTGTCTCCGGTTGCTTCAACACTTCTGGTCTTGTTAGGATCTCAGGAGTATCACTGACGGGGCCCTGATTTCTCCCGCGATGATCTTTCTCATGTCAACTTAAACACGTGGGCAGTCTGCACCAGCCTCGTCAGCAAGGATATCTGCGGAGTAATGTAGCATAAGAATGCGGGGTGCATCCGGGGTATCTGGGCGCAGCGCAGTGAAGTCGGTTCTGGTATGTAACTCTGCTCGTCAAAAAGCGTTGTTGGCTTACAGCGCGGGAGACCGGATATTGCTTGCTTAATTCCCGGCTCCCATTGAGACGAAACCTGCTAAATTATTTACGAGTCACTCCCATAACAATAGACACGTCGTGACAAGGTACGCAGAATTAACGGGAGTACTTTTATGGCTGACTGATCATCCGGCGTATTCCGTAGGGGTGGTAGAGTAGACGTTAGTTAGAAAAGGGGTTAAGAGTTTGATAGAGCCTAAACTTCAACTAAGAAGCCCCGATACTGGGGGTAGTTACTGGCCTTGGCTTAACTAACCAAACTCCACATAGTTTAGTTAGATAGCTAGGTCTCGCTTAAGTCGGTGATTGAACATACAAAGGATACATATATTATGAGATTCATGAGATTCAGACTGCTTATATAGTTAGTTATAGTTAGAATCAGATGTTTTTGATAGCCACAACTATCTCAATATAGCTCAATTGAATAAGAAAATTGATATAGAAAGAATCAAATAAAATTCATTATTCAAATATGAAGAAATCAATTGAAATATGAACATAGTGAGTGTAAGTGAGGTCCGATGACAGGAATCAACATTGAAATCCAAAGGTTTAGTTAGTTAATAAATTAGTTACAAGTTAACTACTACTATAGTTAACTAACTGGTTAATCATCATCATAATGTTTGCTAAGTTAACCTGATTCACGGCTAAACTTCTTCATGCTTGTTCATCCTCAGATTTTACGCTGCAGCACGATCATTGTAACTGCTGTAAAGTAGGTTCTGTGCCAAGTTCGACTCCGAGAATAGTTACATTGACCTACCGTCACTTTTCCGACAGTGGTCTTCAATCACCAGATTCTCACTTCTGGTTGCAAATCACAGCTGGCTGGGAACATGAAGAGGAAAAGTCTCTGCAGAAGCACGTGGAAACTGCTTACCGCAGTCGTAGATATAACTATAACTACCGGGTTCAAGCCCCTACATCAAGACCCAATTCCTTTGTCTTGGGATTTCTCATTATCATCGCGAAGACCGCTGGTCATTGAGATTGTGCTGTGGGAACATATCAAAGTGGAAAATTGAAATAAATATTCAACTCACAACCAGTTATCTGTTAACTATCGCCTTGCTTCGAGACCGTGGAGTTTCCAGTTGCCCATTATCTAATAACTAGTCACTGGAGCGGAAGATCAGTATTTGCCCACTTCCTCTGTTGCTCACAAATTCTTCGAAAACATTGCCAGTTGAATTGCCCTCAATGCTCGCCTTTTTTCTTTGCGCTGTTTGGGTGCTCTCGTTGTTCCGGGTGGTGCAGGCTCAATCCCAAAATCCACTTGGGTTAAAAGCCACTGGCTCATTAGATGCGTGGATTGCAAAGGAAAGCCCGTATGCCCTACAGGCACTCCTAGCCAATATTGGAGCAGATGGTGCAAAGGCAAAAGGTGCAGCTGCTGGCATTGTCATTGCAAGCCCTAGCAAAAGTGACCCTGATTGTAACTATGTCAAAGACTACCTCCCGCTTATTTGCACTTATCAGCTAACAACACACTTCCAGACTTTTTTACTTGGACTCGAGATGCTGCCTTAGTATTCAAAGGTCTTGTGGATGACTTTATTTCCGGGAACACTGGTCTTCAACCGAAACTTCATGAATTTATCAACTCGCAAGCTCGCCTTCAGACAGTGTCTAATCCTTCGGGAGGGCTCTCATCGGGTGGCCCTGGTGAACCTAAATTTCATGTCGACATGTCACCGTTCAATGGCGACTGGGGTCGACCCCAAAGAGATGGACCTGCCTTGAGGGCAACTGCTATGATTTCTTATGCGAGATGGCTCGTTGTGAGTTCCCCGACCGTATATCACTACACATAAATGCTAACGTGACTCCAAGGCAAATGGGTACTCTGATACTGCGAAATCGATAGTTTGGCCTGTGGTCCAGAACGACCTTTCTTATGTGAGCCAGTTCTGGAGCTTTTCTGGCTATGGTATGCATGCATATACTGATATCCACTGCAAGATTTCTGGGAGCTGACTTCATTTAGATCTCTGGGAGGAGATAAACAGCGTGTCCTTTTTTACAACAGCGGTGCAGCATCGCGCTCTTGTTGAAGGCGCTAGACTTGCACGTCAGTTAGGACTCACCTGCCCGAACTGCGAATCCCAAGCTCCTCAGATTCTCTGTTCTCTGCAGAATTACTGGACGGGTTCCTATATCAATTCCAATACCGGCGGTGGTAGGTCTGGTAAAGACACTAACTCTATTCTCGCAAGCATTCACACATTTGACCCTGAGGCTGCTTGTGATGACACGACTTTCCAACCTTGTTCCGCTAAATCACTGGCAAACCATAAGGTGGTAACAGATGCTTTCCGTTCTATATATGCTTTGAATTCTGGTATCCCAGCAGGTTCAGCCGTTTCAGTCGGTCGATATCCTGAAGATCTCTACTATGGCGGTAACCCCTGGTATCTGAGTACCTTTGCCGCAGCGGAGCAGTTGTATGATGCAATTTACCAGTGGCAAAAGATTGGTTCGATTTCGATTACCAATGTGTCACTTCCTTTCTTTAGAGATGTTTATGGTTCTGCCATGATTGGAACTTATTCGTCTTCCAGTTCAGCTTTCAAGTCGATAATAGAGGCTGTAAGAAATTATGCAGATGGATTCCTAGCTATTTCGGTAAGCTAAATTTGACCCACTGTCAAGTAATCCGTGTTGAGTTCTTCTGGGAGCAATATACTTAGCGTGGTCGTCATTTTATCTAGCAAAAATACACCCCAGAGTCTGGTGCTCTGGCCGAGCAATTCTCCCGGGACACTGGGACCCCTCTGTCAGCAGGTGATTTGACATGGTCATACGCCTCGTTCCTTACGGCTATTGCCCGACGTAGTTCAATTGTCCCAGATCCTTGGGGAGAGACCGAAGCTAACGGCATCCCGAAAACTTGTCAAGCTACGTCAGCGATCGGGCCTTACATCACGGCAACTAATACTAATTGGCCGTTGAACCTCACACCTATCAAGAGAACGGCGACGCCCACATCTACTTCCACCGCTTCCACCACATCATCATTTCCATGCGTCACCCCTGGCTCTGTCAATGTGACATTCAATCAAATCGCTACAACTTTATTTGGCCAGACGATTCTCCTTGTCGGCTCCATTCCAGAACTCGGGTCCTGGGCACCTGGATCTGCAATTGCCCTCTCTGCGGACCAGTATACCGATGCCAACCACTTGTGGTATAAAACTATTACATTGAGTGCAGGCCAAAAGTTCGAATATAAGTATATTCGTAAGGAGACGGGCGGTGATATCGTGTGGGAGGGTGGCTCCAACCGCCTCTATACCGTACCGCGTGGATGTAATATTTATACGGCAAGGAGGGAAGACAATTGGCGTTCGCAATGGGCATTTTATACAGAAGAGACGCAAACATGGCATGCTAGGAAAGATTGAAAAGAATACGGGATTATGAGGGACCGCATAATATCCGCTGTCAATTCATCTCTGAGAATCCAAACATCAAAATCCAAAGTCCCGAAACAATTACCGTTTCTTAGCTAGTCGACTTGGCCATGAGCGATCAAATTTAAGATCGATCGTGGTAGAAGTTTTGCAAGGGTTGCCCTGAGTTGGTGCTATACTAGAATAGGAAAATCATACGTGTAGTTAACTAACAAGCATACCAGGCACGGTTTAGATGCTTTATCTACGCTAGATATTTAACCTGAAAAGAGCATCTTTTTTTTTTTTTTTCTCCGCGGATTAGTATTTCAGCGGCTTAGTTTACTTAAGAAACGGATTATTCTAATATTGGATTAGGACTTCCTAGCGAAATGGTTGAATGTGCAGTTTCTCAACGGGGTTTCGATCCAAATATGAAATTCCTGTCTTTGCACAAAACATAAGCTTGACGAAGTCGCCGAGGAGCAATCCCTGCCTTTCAGCCTTGGATCTTCCAGCAGATTGATGCTGGGGTGGAGAAAATGTCCATCCCGTGGAGCCTCCCAGGCTGTCTTCAAACCCTCCAACATCTTCCTGCAAACGTCGTGGGCCAAGGAGTTAATGCATGATAGACGTTTATGTACTGTTTTCCCTTTCCCCATATCCCCCAATCGGCAAAAGCGCGACACAGGACGGAAATATCGCATTATCTTCGCACGGGATATACCATGAGCAATCATGATTCCATAGATATCGTATGCCTGAATTTCCCCACCGATTTCTCCTCCAGACCAAATTTTGTTACGAGGAATCACGGGTTGTTTCCACCCTCAAGCTGTTCCAGACGGTAGTTATTGCACTGCCCTGCCTTCCTTTTGCTTTTTATTATTCGCTTTTGCCACGAATAGTCGTCTTGATTTCGAATGATCGTCTGCCAAATTAGCAATGATTTCCGAGTGAAATCCCTTATGCTGCTATAGCTAAAGTTGCTGACGTTCTGTTTCTCTTCGGTGCAAGAGTGCAGTAATTCATCGACTCGCGCAGTGATCCGGCGATAACGAGCTTTGCCACTTTAAACAAGGGAACAAGTCACAGGTTGTCTGAGATCCCTATAGTTGTGAGAGGATTAACAAACTCCAGGGGCCTTTAGGGGTTAATGTGCTTCATTTGTTTTCATTGGTTCTTGCTTTCATAATCATATATCTTTTTTGTAGACGGTTACCATGAGGTTGGCTTACTTTTCTCTGCGAGCTAAGCTAACTACCCGTTCAAAGGTTGGGTAGTTACTTGAAACTAGTCTAAAGGCCAAGATACAAAATATAGACCTCTGACGTCTATTTAAAAGGACACCTTTCCCTTCAGAGAATAATATGTCTTAGGTCACCTGCGGCAGTTTTGAAGTACGGGCTGCCTGTCAACAGATTTCATATATCCTCATCAGCTTCCATATATTCTCAACTCAGACGACCTCGTACACCAAATTGACTTTCTTCAATTTCAAACCCCAGGCGCAGTATCATATACAACATCCACCACCGTTGCCAAACTCGAAAACATGGCAAATCAGTCCTCCGTGCCCACTGCCCGATCTCTCTGGCAAGATGTGGAAAAGGATACTCTCACCCTCATACAGCGCCCTATTCCAGTGGTCAAACCGAATTCCGAGGAGCACCTTATACGCGTCCACGCAACCGCTTTGTGCGCCAGAGAGCTTCTTTGGCCCAAATTATTCCCAGTTCCCGGAAAGACAGAGATTATTCCTGGTTACGATCTTGCTGGAACAGTCGTAATTGCACCAGAGTCTTCCCCCTTCGAAGTTGGGGATCAAGTGTATGCTCGCACCAATTACGAGCGACCGGGTTGTGCCCGCGATTATACCATTGCGGTGACCTCGGAGATTGCGCACCGGCCAACCAATCTATCCTGGGCCGAGTCAGCAACAATCCCATTGTCCGCATTGACCGCTTGGCAAGCATTGTTTGTTCAGGGCGGGCTAGGTGGGCCTGAAAATGCGGCAAATAAATATAAGAAGGTCTTCATTACCGCTGCATCTGGCGGAGTTGGATCGTGGGTTGTCCAGCTCGCCAGGATTGCAGGGCTTCGTGTCTGTGCATCGTGTGGAAGTGAGAATGTAGAATTCGTCCGTGGCCTGGGGGCGGATGAAGTGGTTGATTACAGGACGACAACATTGACTGATTGGGCTGCTGCTGACGACAAGAGAAAGGCTGACTTGATAATTGATTGCTTCGGCAATGAGACGTTGAAGGACGCCTGGGGTTGTGTGAAAGATGGGGGTACGCTGATCAGCATCGTGCAACCACCCGAGGAGAAGAAACCAGCTAATTGCACGGCGAAAAATGTCAGGAATTTCTTCTTTATTATGGAACCGAACGGGACGCAGCTTGCTAAAATTACCGATTTGGTATTGCAAGGGAAGTGCCATGGAGTCCTCGATAGTACATTTGAGCTAGAGGAGTTCGAAAAGGCATTCGCTAAGGTTGATACTAGACGAGCGAAGGGTAAAGTTGTTTTAAGTGTACATGAGTGAAACGGTTTTACTTGGTTTGTGATTCAGTCTCTTCCAGTGGTGTTAGTATCAGAGTTTAATGATTTACTTTTCATGACCAGAAACCCCCAAGTAACACACGGGGAAAAATTATAAGTAGTTAACAGATACACGAGATTAATTGGAATTTTCTATGAAGTTTGCAATTTTCAGACTTCCTTGATACTTCCTAAGTATAGTAAGTTAGATAAACTACTCACCTAAGAACCTAGTGACATACAACCAGAGGGTGTTGGCAAGGGGAATAGCAGCACACTATATCAATTTCAAGCAAAACCTGATGCATACGACTATAGGGAGTGGAAAGGATGGCTCTCCGTCCGCTCCGCCGTGCTTAAATCCCTCGCTGGCTAGTTAGTAGTTGGTTGGCTGACCACCGTATCCAGCGAATACTGGCAATTGTATGTTTTTAGGACCCCTCTCCAACTTTCTTTCTTTTTCTCCCTTGGTGCCGTCTCCCATCATGTCAAGCCGCCTGTAAATCCTGTATCTTCCTATTCCGTCTGACTCTGACGGAAACAATCTGAAGATGATACATAAGTCCTATGAATGCCAGTCCTTACAACCTGACACATACAACCATCGCGAGGTTGGGACACACAGAAGGAATTCGGATGGCCAACAGCTGCCATATTAGGTGTTTGAAAGGGGAAACTCGAACATGAATACCAACACCCTAAATAATACGTAGGGCACCTGCTATAAGAATACAGATCAGGAGACTTCTCCTTGTCGAGATAAGAATGGTGGTAATTCCCCTCAACGATATATATATATATGTATGTATGTATGTATGTATGTATGTATGTATGTATGTATGTATGTATGTATGTATGTATGTATGTATGTATGTATATTTGTTGTCAGACTTCGGTTGGGAGTGATGGATTTAAGGTTTAACTAAAGTTAACTTTATTAATTTAGCTTGGTCGGGTAAGAGGCATCCCACCGATTACCTTCCCGAGGCCCCGAGAACCCAACATCCCGAGATCCCCGAACCCGGAGATGCCGGACTGCGTAGCAGTAGTAGTGAATGAATTTACAGATCACTAGCTATGGAGAATAGCAATTGATAAAGACATTTCTTACACTATCCATACCAAGGCAGAAACTACAGCAATCAGGTTTTCCCAAGTTATAACTATCAAAAATCAAAGCATGTTACCCTCAGGCTCTGGAAACACTAAATCTCGATATTCCTCATCAACCTGAACAAGGATCGCATGGCCCTCCCTTTCCATCTTTTCTGTCTCGATCACGAAAGTTGCCAGTATCGTCGCGGGCTCGGTTGCGCTCACATTCGCGCTAATCTTATGGTGGCAGCCGGGCTTCTCCAACCATGTGCCTCCTTGCTGGACGGTGTACATGGGGTCATCATTCATTTTATTATGCAGGGTGCCTTGAAGCAAGCATGCGGAAACGGAGGCCCCGCCGTGTCGGTGCGGGGGGGATACGCCATTAGGAGGGAATTTCACCAGCACACCAATGATTGACATCCCGGGGCAATTAACAAGTTTGTGGTGGTAAAGCGGTTGAACGGTGGGGAGGGGTCGGCTGTTTGAATCGCTGTGTTAACGGTGAAAGCTCGTCATTGGAGCAATGGAGATGTGGGGGAAAGGAGAAATGGGAACTAAAGAAGGCTTTTTCTCACGTTCTATCATAGGTTGGTTCTGCTGCGGCCATTGTGGTAGGTATTCGATTTATGATCACTTAATTGTTTCTCGACGGAATTTTGTAGATGGGTGAGTTAAGACGGTTGTAGTTTTCTCAAAGGCAGTCTATCCCATTATATAGATATCCAACCAACGGTGGAAGCCGTCATAGTTTCTCCCAAGTATGTACAGTTTTACCTCAGCGTGCATTCCCGGACACACCCGGTCACTCTGGAGACCAGAAAAGGAAAGTCCTCAATAACTATATATCAACCCTCTCCGGAGTTCCTCGTATATAAGCATTATGATATATTCCATGCCTGCAATATCCTGGATACCCAATGTATCCATGCCAGGTGTAAGCAGCAAGCCAGCTTCGCACAAGCACTAGAAGACGGGGAAACGGGACGTCATTTCGCGCCGGACGGAGTCTTCGCTGGGCTTTGGCTGAAATGTCGGTCCCTTGTGTCACGTGATTCATTTTACACCATGTGTAATGTAGCTCGTCTCGTAGTTAGCAACCTTTGCAATCGATCAAACTTGCCATTCGGTCTTGAAATTGATATCGGGGGTAAATTAATTTCATTATAACTGCACGAAAATGGTGGCAGATGTGGTTTTTTGGACTAATCAACATGATGATAAAATTAAAGTGAGAAGGAAAATGGCTGCCATTTTAAACCATTCTATGATATCCTTCTCAAATTTCTATAACTTTCATATTGTTTCTTGACTTAAAGAGGAAAGAAGGAACCCAGTACTTAGTTATGTTCCTAATATGTATTTAGAGGGTCCTTTCAATCATCTCAATGTTATATTCCTCCTTAAGAGCCTTCATCAGAGGAGCGCATATATCCATGCTCATCGGTGCCAAGATGCCCTTAGGAGTTGTATCATTAGCTGCTCTGAACGCAATCGCGGAAAATTGATAGAAAACAATTTCGTAATAAACATGAAAATAAAATGGTAAAGGGATAGGAAATCCACATACCTTCCCCCTGATAGTCCCATCGAGAACCTGTTTAACAGCAACACCACACGGAATACCAACCAATCTCGCCATGGACGAGTAGCCATTGGGGTCACCGTAGTCGCACAAAGTGCTAGTCCTTGTCTCTTTGGAACCGTCTTTGTTCTCAATCTCAAATTTGTGCTGAAGCATAACCATATCACGCTCTCCGGGCCCGTACTGCATCTTCGCCTCAAGCGTAGCACACAGAGTATCCAGTGGATTTCCGCGAGGGATAATCTTCTCGTCAGAGAAAATTCCGATCCAGCGGAGACCAGCCAAGATGCGGTATTTCTCTTCAGTGGTGGGGAACTTAGTGCGAGAAGAGATGGCCCATTCAAGATCCCTTTCGCTCGAGGAAGTCGCAGCTAGGATTTTCTGCGTAGCTTCTTTCCAAGGAATGGGAGAGTTGAGGAAATCTTTCGCTTCGTCACTAAGAAAGCCCATGTCGACAAGAGTGCGGATCATCTCGGGGAAGCCCTGGTATCTAAGCGTGCCGCGGATGACGGTTTGGGCTTCTGGGATATTATAGCGTTCTTTGTAGACTGTTGAGTCTCTGTTTGGGTATGCGACGAAAGCGAAGCCGGGATAGATATAGTATGGCTTAGCGGTTCCCATGAGCTCAGATCGGGAGACAGACACCATCTTGCTGTCTTTGTAGAATTTCGCATCATTTCGAAGGGCGAGGAGGACACCTCGGCTAGACCAGGAGAACTTGTAGCCAAGTGGATTGTCAGAGCATTCTGGGGCGGGCAATCCACCGCAGTAGGAGAGGAAGGAGGTGATCTTTCCTCCAGCGGCGTGAACCTAAAAATAATGAATATGTGTTGGAAAAGCTTAACATAACTAGCTACACAATTAGGAAAAATAGTGTGTAACATTTACCTCAGAAATGGTTTTGACAGCGTAAAGATGATCAATGCCCTAAATTACCAAGAATGCATATCAGCAAACCTCACTGCGATCTGCTATTTCACCAGCGATCTTACACTCGGCGCAACTCACAGGATCAAGACCAATCTCATTCATGACTGTGATACCAGCCTCCTTGGCCTCCTTCTCCAATTCCATCATGGCAGGTGACACATAGGAGGTGGTGACGACATTCTTCTTGGTGCGTATGGCGCCCTTGATGACAGTGGCATGATGAGTGTAAGGGATAAGGGAAACGACAAGGTCGACCTTGGACAGTTCAGCATCGAGAGCAGCATTGTTTGTAACATCGAGGGAGATGGCTTTCGTATTCTTGATGCCCTCGGAAAGCTTCTTGGCACTCTTAAGCGTGCGGCAGGCTGTTGTTGCATACGATCAGCTGGGGATGTCCCTTATCTAGCAAATAGAGCATTCTCCTTGCCCTTTATTTCGAGAAAATGTCCATTCGACAACCCTCCAACCTCATGATGACGGGTGAATCCATTACGTACCAACCGTGACCTCTACACCCGCATTGCTCAAAACCTCAACCGTCGGTTTCGTGACTGTTCAATCGGCAGAGAAAAAGGGGGAGAATTTATCAACAAATGAATCCGGGACAAGTAACAGAGTCTTTGTATTTAGAACACCAAGACCCTCTTCCCGCAACATTTAAAACTCCAGAACAGGTAAAACGAACCGAAACCACTTCCTAACCTATATAATGGCGACAAACAGTCAGGTTCAGCTGACAATATTGAATTACGATGTTACATTTGCCGGAAATGAAATAAGTAATAAACGACGGATAGTGAAGAGCGACGGGGTGGGGTTCAAATATATTTTGGGTTAGGTACTTACAGGAGCACCTTGCGACCTTCAATTGGCTGCAGCATCACGAGAAATCTTTGGCTGAGAATAGGGAAGATCAGATTATAGATTTAATGGCTTTGATATTGCAGCCAGATGAATTGATAGAAAGAAATGACAGTTTTGCTCCTTGATGAACCTGCTTTGCAAGCGACGATGCTTAGTCATCATTTCTCCGATCTTCGGCCCGAGTTCGTTATATCTGTGGGATGGTTGAATCTCTCATATTGGGAGGCCTAGCTAGCTATCTAATATACGCTATATCACGTGCGGCGGGGCGGCCGCCCGGGCAACACACGCCCAACACCCCCCCACGCACCAAACGTGCGGGATATTATGTCCTCCGCGTATTCAAATCTAGCTATCCTATCCTAGATGTCAACCGAAACACGCTACATACAAGATTTTGCTAGAATGAACTATTTTCCTTGTGAAAGACCTAGCAAACTGATAAAACGTTTAAATGCCACTGTGCCTAGGGGTTTTGTAAGCCCGTCTGCCGCCATATCCTCCGTAGGAACGTGGTCAATCGAAATCACCCCCTCATTCAATTGCGTACGGGAATAGTGGAATCTAGTGTCGATATGCTTGCTGCGCGCGGTAATCGCTGCCACGGTGGCGAGATCGATCGAACCCTTATTATCCGCCCTAATCTGCAGGGGGTCCTTCGTAATAAATCCCATATCCAACATCATATTGCGAATCCACGTAGCCTCGCGTACGGCTTCACTAAGCGCTACGTATTCGGCTTCGTTAGAGCTCAAAGATACGCAAGGTTGCTTAGAAGATCGCCATGAAATCGGGGCACCCGCTAGCAAGAAGACGAAACCTGACGTAGATTTCCGATCGCCATTCAGGGGTCCTGCCCAATCGGAATCCGTATATCCAATGGGTGTAAACGTAGCATTTGGGAATTGAACGCGCTCACGATCGTCGGGCCCCTCGTATGAGATGCCTAGATCGCTCGTTCCTTTCAAATAGCGTACGACGTGGAGTAGAGCTTTCCACGCCTTGGGGGTGGGAACGGCGTTTTTCTGCGCTAGGAGGGATGCCGCACGGGCGATATCCGGACGTAATTTGACCGCGAGATATTGTAAGCAGCCAACGCCGTGTTGATAACGCTGTTTTGTAAAACCAGCTTCTTTTTCGGAGACAGGGGAGTCGTCGATTCGAAGACCTTCTTCCATTGGCGTACGAACGGTGACAGCGTCCTCCAGGTGGAAATCTTGCACTAAACGATCGATATACCGTTTCAGCGTCAATTTGATTCCGCCATCCTGGCGACGTTCAACCTCCATACCCAAATATTTCGACGGCTCTTTGAGATCTTTGATCTCTAACTTGCTCGCTAACGTTTCTACTAACCAATCGGCGTCCGCAGGCTCTTCCGCCATTATGTGAAGATCGTCAACGTAGATCGTCATATAGAGGTGCCTACGGGTCGTATGCCGCCATAGGGCGGGGTCGTAGGGGGACGGGGCAAATCCGTTCTCACGCAACAATGCCGTCAAGTAATCGTACCAAATCTTCGCTGCCGGATCCAATCCATATAGAGATCCTTCCACAGCACAAACCAATGTCCGTGGAGCTCCTGCTTCAAATCCGGTGGGCTGTCTCATATAGATCGTTCGTCCCAGTCGGCCATGAAGATACGCCATCACAATATCGACTTGACGTAGTGTCCATCCTTTTTTCGCTGAGATCGCGAACATCATACGATTCGTAGTGTCATTAACCACGGGGGCGTACGTCTCTTCGCGAGATCCCTTTTTCAACCAATTACCGCACGCTACCCAGCGAGATTTTCGTAATATCCCGTCCGGATCGGCGTTAGGTTGGTTCGGGCGATCTTTTTCGACGAAGATCCAACGGCCTGGTGCCACTGGTTCGTCTGCGGGGACGTCTGATCTCGGGATTAGGGTCCAGGTTTTTCGTTGTTCGAGATCTGCGATCTCACGTTGCATTGATTTCTTCCAATATTCTCCTACGCCTGGTCGATTCACGGCATCCTTGTACGTCTTTGGCAATGAACCTGTGATAGGAGAAGGGACGTACGTAGCGAACGATTTCGCAGGTCTTATCCATTCGGCGTCTTCGATTTCGGGAACTTCGCCATCCTCAACCAAGTAGGTCGTAGGATTGGACGCTAGTCCTTCAACGTTTGTTTCATTCGTACGCTCTTTTGAGGGGAAAATCACATCGCTGGTGATCAGGAGCTTGTCCGTCGCGGGATTCCACAAACGAAAAATCGATTTACCGCGAAAACCAATAAGCTTATACGATTCCGCCCTGGCAGACAGCTTATCCGCGGGTTTTTGCGATCCGTGGAGGTGAGCGTAAACGTCCGATCCGAGCTCGCGGAAGTGCAAAACCTCTGGCGGGACGTTTAGGAGCGCAGAGAACGGGATCGTATGAGGACAGCGTACGAGCTGCGATTCATCCGTAGTATCCGTAGGCCAAAATTTCGAATTATACAAGACGGTGGAAGTAGGCGTGTTGTTCGTGATCGACACTACCGTTTCCAAAATATCCGCCCAGAACTTCTTAGGGATATCCTTTCCCATAAGGACTGCCCTGGCACGCGCCATGATCGTACGAATGCCGCGCTCCGATACGCCGTCTTGGTGGGGGGAATGGGGGATCGTAGGCTCCCAAATCGTCCCCTGACTGGTCATAATCGTAGACATCTTATTGGAACGGAATACGCCGTCAATATCCGTTCTCACGTACGCAGGCGGGGTGAAACCGAGGTTTTTCATGAATTGGACCCAGTGGCCGTAAAAATCGACAGCTTGGTCCTTCGCATGCAAAAAGTAGATCCACCTATAACGGGTGGCATCATCGGTGATTAGCATGTAATATTTCGTCCCCTGGCGGGATTCAACGGGGTGATCGTTCATCTCGTCGAGCGTCTTGCCTCCGCCTGCGATATCGATATGCACGCGTTCCATCGCTCGTAGCGCCCGTGGCATCGGGGTCTGCGAGTATTTTCGTGTCATTCCGGCTTTGACGCAGGCGTCGCAGAATAGTCCTGATTTGGGGCCTTTGATTCGTACGCCTGATAGTGGATTCTTTGCCAAAGCGATTATCGCCCCAACATGAATATGACCCAGGTCAACATGCCATTCCGCGAGGGTTTTCAATATCTTATTCGGTTTATCGCCAGTTCATTGACCGTCACCATCGCGTCTCCGTATACGTAGGATTGGGCGGCGAAGTTGACCGCTTTGGACGCATGGTGGACGTCAACTTCCGATTCTCGTTCGACGATCTTGTATATGGAGCTTTGGGGCGTTCGGATCGCGGTAAATATGACACCGTTTGGCGCTCGAATAATGAAATAAGATGGGGTAGATGGGGATAATTCAAATCGGAAACCCTGGTCTTCTAGCTTCGCGAACGACAACAGGTTGACGGTTAGATTTGGGATCCAATGGACGTCTCTTACCATGATATCCCCCCCATCCGATTCTAGGAGGATATCCCCAACTTCCTTAACCTGTCCCTGTCCTCCGTCGGCCGTATTAACTTTGAGATTACCTTCAAAAGACACCGTACGTATCATCGAATGCTTCTCGCCGCTCATATTGAAGCTGGCGCAGGTATCCAAATACCATGGTTTGGATGATATCTCGGACGACGCGGATAGTGCGATCGCGGCGTTGGCACTAGGTTGAGAGGCAAGGAGATCTGGCGTCTTCTCGTTGTTTTTGTCATCCTTATATCTACCTTTCCCCTTATTATTCTTCGGTTTCCGTCCGCCACTATTCTCATCGGTATTCTCGACGATCTTATCCTTATTCGCTTCCCTCCATCGATCGGTCGCTAACTCCGGGTGCTGGCGCCAGCAGGTCTTATTTGTATGTCCTACGCGGTCACAAACATCGCATTTCGAGGCAGTAGTCGACGTATTGGACTGCTTGTTATCGCCATTCGTGGTGGCAGCGTTCGCTTTAGAGGTCTTCGGACGATCGGACTCTTTTGTCTTGCTTGTACGATTGGTTAACTGCTTCATCAAATCGTCAATATCCATGTTCACGATTGGATCTTGGCCAGTTGCGTAGAAGTCATCAAGACGGGTCTTTACAAACGCCTTCTGATGATCACGTAGGCCAATAAGGAAAAGATCGTGATAAAAATCGTCATCTTGTGTGGCTAACTCCTTATGCCGTGCAACCAGGTAGCGAAATCTCCTTTGGTAGGCAAGATAGTCGTTATCCTTGACAGCAAGGTTTGAGAGCTCCTTCATGACGTTCATACGTTCCTCTGCCAATGAGACAGCGTATTCCTGGCTGATCTTCTGCCATAGGGCAGCCGCGTTATCCGGTTCTAATACTCCAATCGTTGTACGTACAGGTCCCAGTAGGGACTGCAACATTCGACGGTATAAGGCCTTTGTACGTACTGTCCAACGCTCTTTATCCAACTGGTTGGTGTCGTATTCTTCAGGCGGTTCATGTTGGTTTTTCATAAGGATATCAGTGGCGCCAATAACCTCCGCGTCCGCCAGGATGCCAATCCTCCATGCTTGGTAGTTGGTTCCATCGAACGTCGTCACGGTCTTCGTATCCATCGAAGCTTGCACCTCCTTATGATATTCACGTATCTCCTGTTTTAGGGTATACGCAGGGGTGGTATCACTCGTACGGGCGTTCTCCCGCGCGGTCATCATCTGTTGACAAAACGTGAGAAGATCGGCCGCGGTCATCGTGATCATGCCGTTGGCATTGGGGGTAGGGATTGGGATAGGGCCAGGATTTGGGCTAGGGGTCCCGTCATCCTCTGATTCGTCGCGTACGGGCCCTTTCCCTGTATCACGGGTTGAGATGGCTTCTTCCATTGCTTCTTCCACTAACGCGTATTCGGTTTCTCCTTCGTCTCCTGAGGTGGGCACCGTATCCACTACACCTTCTTCGTAGAGTGTAGGGAACGTCTCTTGGGCCTTTGAATGGGAACGTAGAGATCTCTTTCGTTCTGATTGAGGAGTAGGGGGTAATCTACTCATCTAGACACAAGACTTGGGTATCCTCAGATCAAAAATTTAAGAAAAGAAAGAAAATCAGGAAAAAGAGAAAAATGATGTTTTGTTTTGATTCCTTCGCGGACGCGATCGCTTTCTCACAACAGAGAGTATCCCCTTGGGATCTTCTGATTTTTAGTGTAAAAAGAGCGTTTTTAAAGGAAATCTAGTCGAACTCATCCAATATCGCGTTGGTTGCAGCGTATTCTAATTAAAACGTCTTGTTTTGCTTAAAAAACTGCTATCCGGGCTCATAACCTGTGGGATGGTTGAATCTCTCATATTGGGAGGCCTAGCTAGCTATCTAATATACGCTATATCACGTGCGGCGGGGCGGCCGCCCGGGCAACACACGCCCAACAATATCAAATGACGTCATGGACGCGCGACCTCCTTAATCACGTGCATCCTCATTATACAGCTTAGATCTTTGGGCTAAGCTAAAGCAGTTCAATACAACAGCACGCCGCGATGAGCCAAAACAACAGCAACATTGCTATCACCAAGGCTCCTCTTCGCTCTAAAAAGAAGAGAGCCCGCGCAATCTCCTCTGCTCCGCTAAAACCCCCGGACGACCCCCCCCAGCCCCAAAACACCATGTCCCAGGACGCGTCGGACACTACAACAGCCACCACAGCTCAACTACATCAAATCAATATCGACTTCAATCCCCGCCCGGCCCTCTCACCAGGAGGAGAATCCATCGAGAATGTGACCGACTGCACTCAAGCAGTCCCGCTAACCGCGAAGAACTCCTCTTCCACAGCGAATTATAAGCTCAATGCTCTGCTGAGTCATGCCAACAACTCCTCCTCTGCAGAGCTAGCTGCAGTGCTTGAGCTATGCAATAAGCTATCTGCGGTACTGGACCCGATACTCTGCACTTATGAGAACTCTCTACCACGCCAGACTGCCGTACTAAGGCAAGCCATGGGACACGGCATAGCCAAAGCCATTAAAGGCCTCACCGCCGAATCAAAGCCTACGTTGACGTATGCTACCGCCGCGACAGCTAAGGCAATCTCCTCAAACAATCCCCCCCAGGCCGTTCCAGCAACGGGACAACCTCACAAGAAGCAGGTACAGCGGGCCAACCGCCCCCTGCACCAAGGACAGGAAGACAAACGAGTCATGATTAGGCTACCTGCAGCACACGCTGCTCGTGACCTAGACCCCCAAGCTATTCGTGAACAAGTACGCGCCATGATCCCTGATCCGACCTGGATCACTGATGTATGGCACTGCCCATCGGGAATCACCGTGGCTGCCCCCTCCCCAGCGAAGGCAGCCTCCATTCTTGAACATGCAGATAAGCTGAAAGCTGCTGTAGGTGACTGTCTTATTGAGTGACAGGAATCCTGGACCACCTTTGTAGTCAGTCCAATCAAGAAGTCGACACACAGCTTCGAAGGACAGAATATCACTCTGATTCCAGTGTCAGAAGAGATGCTTCTTTCTGAGATTTGAGGCGCCGCCCACCAGGCTCCAATCACCCGTTGTCACTGGACAAAGAAGTCCATGGACCCCAATCTGCATGAAGGGTACGCCTGGGTTGGAGTACGAACCTCTGGAGCGCACCTCTTTCCAAACAAACTCCGCCTTTTCAGTCGCCCGGTGATGGTTAACAAAATCAAGAAATCGCCAAAGATCCCAATTTGCACAAGATGTCACGGCTTCCACACAGAAAGAAACTGTGCGCGACCCCTACATTGCGAGAAGTGCAGCAGTCCCGCACACTCAGGCGGATGTCAAACACCAGCTCGCTGCTGCAACTGCCTTGGCCCCCATCCCACTCTCAGCACTGACTGTCCAGCGAGGCCCAAAATAGTCTCTGGATGTATAGAACACATCTCCCGCCGTCAGCTACACTCAATACGCGAAGCTGGCAGAAGAGCATTCATCTCAGCTCATCAAACTTCAGCGGAGAAGAGCAACCCAGAGCTAAACTCTAGAGACTCCACCTCATCCCCTCTCTCAGCTCCGCTGACACCAGTCACTAGCTCCCAGAGCAACCAGACAGACTCAATGACCTGCTCTCAAACAGGCACCAAGATCACACCAAGTCTGAACCTCCACTAATGAAGAGCAGTCACAGCCCTCCTCACAAATCTACACTCACTGTATATCAAGCCAATGTAGGAAGACAGTCAAGCTCCCACAACATCACTCTCTCACTAGCAGACGAAAGAGCCTGCGACATTGTGGCCATTCAGGAACCCTGGATAGCTACGGACCTCTCCACCCGCCTCTCCAAAAGCCATCCCTCATACAAATGCTTCACCCCGCTCTCCTCCAACTGGACCAAGAGGCCCAGAGTACTGCTCTATGTCAGAAATGGAAGGGCCCTTGCGCCAACTCAACCTATAGCAGATATCTCAAGGGATGTTGTCTGTGTCTCAGTTAAGATCTCTAACTCCAAAAGGGCTAATATCTACAACATATACAACGCCCCATCTGGCGCCACAGATGCAGGTCAAGGCCTTCAAGACCTTCTCTCTCTTACACACACCACAGAGACCATCCCCTGGATGGCATTAGGAGACTTTAATATTAGACACACAGCATGGGACTCTACAACTGATAGGCATCCTCAAGCAGGAGAGAATCTGTATAACTGGGCAATCTCTCTGGAACTCCAGCTTCTCAACCCGGCTGAATCCCCTACACATAGACAAGGAGGCACACTTGACCTTGTCTTCTGTGCTGCCAACTCAGCTATCTGTCATATTGCTCCTGAACTGCACTGCACCTCAGATCATGAAACTCTTATCACAACAGTTCAATTATCACAGACTCAGACTCAATTGGTTAAGGAGAAGAAGCTTAGCCTCACGACCTGCGATGCTGATCGCTTCTTGCAACTACTCACTCCCTTCTCCTCACCAGTCTATGAGGACGTGAATGAGGAAGCGGCGGACATTGTGAAATCTCTCCAACTGGCTCTACAAGGCTCCTGCTCTCTCGCCCCAGGACCCAAGAGTCATCATGCCCCATGGTGGACCCCAGCAGTCAAGATAGCCAGAAGAGTATATCATGCAGCACGTAGACACGGCCCTTGTCAATCAGAACAAGTGGCATTCCGGGCGGAAATTAGAAAAGCTAAGAGAGCATGGAATCGCCAGTGAATTGAGGAGGCTTCCTCCTTATCAGATGTCTACAAGATTGTCAAATGGCATAAATACCAACCTCAAGACCCCACTCCTCCTTTACGACATCCCGACGGACACCTAGAACAATCTTGTGCTGGCAAATCTTCTCTACTGCGCGAGACACTTCTGGCCAGACATCTTGACGCGGAAGATATCCCAGAGCATACACCAACAATCCCATGCAGAGAGATACCCTGGATGCCCCTTACAGAGCAGGAAGTCTACAGAGCCACCTGCCAGACACTTAGCACATCTCCTGGCCTGGATGGCATTACAGCCAAGGTTCTTCAAAAGGCATGGCCAGTGATAGGCAATCGAATCGTTCTACTCTTTCAACACTGTATAGATCAAGGAATCCACCCCCAGAGCTTCAAGAAGGCTGAGGTGGTGATTATTCCAAAGTCAGGGAAAAGAGATTACTCTCTACCAAAGTCTTACCGCCCAATCGCACTGCTATCCTGCCTCAGCAAAGGGCTGGAGTGTCTGATAGCTAGACAAATGTCCCATCTCACTCTCCATCATCACATTCTAGCAGAAGATCAGTGTAGTGCTGTTCAACAGAGGTCTGCAGTAGACCTCACCACTGCACTAGCCTGTGACGTACAAGGGGCATGGGACAAACACCTTCTGGCTGGCATGATCACCCTAGATGTCAAAGGGGCCTTCGACAGAGTCCTTCGAGGCCGGCTTCTAAGACGTCTACAGGAACAGGGCTGGCCGGCAGTTCTGATAAAGTGGGTAGCGTCTTTCCTCGATCAATGACTAGCTTTGATTCGACTAGACAGCGTTCAATCGAAGGTGTTTCAGATTCTCTGTGGCCTTCCACAGGGATCCCCTGTCTCACCAATTCTCTTTCTGCTCTACGTAGAACCCCTCCTCCAGCTTACCAAAGGCCGGTTTGGGTACGCAGACGACATTGCAATCCTGGAGACTGGAAGCTCCCTTGAGCAGGTAGGAAGTCAGCTTCAGAATTCTCTCAACCACACCCTGGAATGGGGTATTGACAATGGAATCTCATTTGACCCAGCCAAGACGGAGCTTCAATACTTTCATAAAAAGATCAAGTACTCGGAGCCCTCCATCTCCTTTAATGAACAGACAATTTCCCCCAATAACTACACCAGATGGCTAGGGGTTTTCTTTGACAGAAAGTTACTCTTCAGAGAACATATTCGCCTTGCGTGCACTCGAGCCAGAATTGTTACAGGACATGTTAAATCACTAAATGGAGCCTCATTTGGAAATCAAACACATTTGCTCAGACAAGCAACTCAAAGCTGTGCCTTCAGCACTCTGTTTTATGGAGCTGAGACCTGGTTCTCGAAGCGAACCTCTCAGGCAGCCATTGGCAAGATTCAGGTAGCCTTCAACAACGCTGCTCGAGCCATTCTACCTGTCTTTGCCACAACGCCTACCCCTGTTCTCCTACGCGAATCAAGCTGGGGCCCAGCCAAAGCCTGGCTAGAAAGAATACATGACTGACTAGCCGTTCGCGTAGCTGCAGCCGACCCGTCACATCCCCTACGCCGAAGATGGTACACCTCACGTTTTAAATGGATTAGACGAAACATTAAAACGACGGCCATCACACCCGGCTCAGGGTCCTTGCCTCCTTGGGACAATCCTGGCATACCAAATAGAGAGCAAAAGGCACTAGAAATTGGGGCTGTGGGACAAGCTGCAGGACCAGCAGCTTTCCAAAACTGGCTTCAGAAAGCTGTATCCCCCCTTGATCTCATCACATATACTGATGGCTCCAAAGACAGCCAAGGAGTTTCAGGCGGAGGCTACTGTCTATACCGAGGAACAAATCAATCTCTGGAGCTTGGTAAGCTGCCTCTGGGCCGCACCGCCGAGGTCTTTGATGCTGAAGTGCTTGCAGCAGTTGCCGGTCTCGAGGCAGCGCTACGGAACCCCTTCTCTATGTTCGCACGGCACATTATAGTGGCTCTAGACAATGAAGAGGCTGCAATAAGACTCCACACAGACACGCCCACACGAACATCTTTTCTCGCCTTTGCTAAGTTCAACGAACTCCGCAGGTCCTGGACAAAACAGGGCCCAGGTCCAGCCGGCCCGAGATGGGTCTATGTTCGATGGTGCCCCGGCCACGCTGGGATTCCAGGCAATGATGCCGCAGATGCTGCGGCCAAGTCAGCCTGCACAATGGAATGCACTCGCCGCACTCTGACCCTGGCGCGGGCCAAATCCTATGCTAAAGAACGCTTCAATGCCTCACTGCAACAATACTGGAGCTCCAATAGCACATCACGATACAAGGACCTCAATATCCCAATGCCAAAAGGACCCTCCCCTGAGCTCACTCTCCCCCGAAGGAACCTAGGCCACCTGCTGGCAGCTAGAACAGGCCACGGTGACTTTGCAGCCTATCATCACAGATGGGCACATGACGACGCACTCCTCACCTGCTCTTGCGGCCGAGATAAGACCCCCGAGCACTTCTTCTTTTGCTGGAAAGGCCGGAACATTGAACGAATTAAAACCCCTGAAGCATGCCGAGGACCAAAGGAAGCAATTGACTGGCTTCTCAGCACAGTAAGAGGAGCTACGACCTTCTCTACCTGGTGCACTAATACCCGCTTCTTCATCGACATCCAACGCCGCTACTAGAACCTGTTCAACATCCGACTTCTCCCTCCCCCTCTCTCTTTCCTATGCTCCTTATATACATTTCTCATCACCCCTACACACCACCCTAGAAGCCCTTGGCTTCCTCAGTCCCGTAATCTTCGGCTACTACGCCATTCAGAACCTCCAGGACGGGGGCTACTCTGTACATAGACTCTCAAGAGGGCTTCGGCCGACTAGACATGTCAGGCAGCAGACTAGCTGCTGCGCTGGCACGCCTGATACCCTTAGGGAGGTGCTGTGGCCGCGACGGCAGACTATTCTTAGTCAGCTGATCACGTGCCTCCAGGCGTTAAATAAGTAATAATAATAATAATAATAAAGCAGTTCAATACGCACAAGAAAGTTATCCTCCATTAGCATCCATTAACATGGACAGCCCAGATGATCGAATGCAGGGGAGACTGCTATTATTCTTTGGAGAGAAGAGTTAGAGTTAAAATGAATGACTTAGGGAAAGGACAGAATAGGGTATATTGGTCTATTTGTAGGCAGATGTTGGAAAACAGACAATGTGCAGTGAGCAATTCCAAATCTCCATCCATGCAAAATAAGAATAGACCTGAATGGGAAAGTCTGCGAACAAGAAGGGAAAAGACGAAATGAAGCTTCTGATCAAAAGACAAAGGTGAAAACAGACGCAATTACAAGACCAAAGAACTCCGTATTTGCTAGTACAATAGTGGCTGACAAGCAAGACAATACGAGAATAAATGGAAAAATTAGCTATGCTTCTCCCATCCCTGTAAGCAATGAAAACCAAACTATTATATATTCTTGAACTTGCCATTTTGTATGAGTGTTAACGGGGGGTCCGAATTCACACCATTGGTGACTTCGTCATGCAAGCCGTAGTCGTCCTCATCACCGTTCCCCAGCTCCCCATTTCGACTACACTGCTTGCGTATCCGCCATTGCCACTCCCACAGCACTGGCAAGAACGTCCAGAGGTCAAAGTTTGGCCAGAGAGTGTCCAGGAACACGATCTCCGTGTCCTGGTGGCACTGCCATAGCATGAAATCGCTCAGTCGCTCCACGCCAGATGTCCGGATGAGGAGATCCAGAGCCGGGCAACCGGCAGTAAGCATGTGGTCCGTAATTGTTTGCGAAGTGATGGTCTCTGGTGAGAGGAAGATCAGCTGGTCGCTGTTTGGTGGGTAGCCAGTGTAGCCTTCTGGAATTGTGGGGATTTTTCCTGCGCCTTGGCGGGTGGTTGTTGCTGAGGAATATGATGAAGGGTGTTCGGAAGGGGGATCGGCGCTGGAGCTTCTCCCGTCTCGTTTACCACGAGGTTGTAAGAGGGAAGAATCTGTATCGATTCCATTGGGCATGGCCCCTTCCCTTTGTATGCTTTCTTTAATATGGGTTTCGGAAAAGGCACGCCGTGACCTATTGCACCGTGGTAATTGCGTCCGATCGAGAGGAGTACTGTACTCGATAACTGTGTCCCGGATTGCCGTTGTTATCTCGTCTCTCGATGTGTAAGGGAAACAAATATTCAGGATAGCGTCCCCATTTCGACTAGTCAGCTCAACCGCCTTATCGATTGCCTCTAATACCTCTGGTTTGAGTAGGTCTCTGCGTCCCAGAACACGCACACTCGCGCCGTAGCGATCCAGCAGATCTCCATGTTGAGACAGCTGGGCCAGTTTCACTCTTGCCATATCCATCAGCGCATCGACCTCGTATTTCGATCTCTTGAAATTCTCAATACTGAAGGCATATACCGTCACCACCCGAACTCCAGCTTTGTAGCACACTTCTAGTATCTAAGCATGCATTCATTGTGGTTAGCATCATCATATCATTTAAAGAAGGCCACGACTTGGCCACACATATAAAACATTTCCCATCTCAACAATCTCCCAACACTCCCAAACCAAAAAATTAGTATAGGAAATCACCCCTAAACAACTACCATAAAAAAAAAAAAAAAAAAAAAAAGAGAGAGACCAGAGCACCAACCTTTGCTAATGCCTCAAACCCCAAATTGTGACCCTCAAGCTTCTCTATCCGATGATGCCTAGCAAACCGTCTATTGCCATCCATAACAAACGCCACATGTTGCGGAACCGGCCCTTCTCTGAGAGCACCAATCATCAGCTCCCGGAGATGTGACAGAGCCCACTCAATTGGAGGAGAGGAGAGAACCCATCTCCGCATTCTCGAAAGATGCATCGACGAGGAGGCCATTGTGTGCCGTGATAGGTAGTGAGATTTTCTGGGCGAAAGAAGTCTCTTCTTCCTGTCGGTCTACAACAGGATAGATGGCTGCAAGAGAAGCGTACGGGCAGTTGAACGGGAAAGCAGGTGGCAGATGAAACCGATGGGCTTGTATAAGGAGGGAAGGATTCGTTGAGAGCAGGGGAATCAGTGAGGATCAGTCCGACGATTAGCGATGGGGACAGGGCGGAACGAGGTGGAAAGAGTCTGGTTTTAAAGGAGCAGGCGGGCTCGTGGCGATGTTCCTGTCTTTACCTCTTTAATCCCTTTTTTCACTGGTTGTCTACGTGGAAGTTGGACGATGTGATACATATAGGCAAAGCTCAGTGAAGCCGCCCCCCCTTGGTTCTATATTCCAAACACCTGTAGCAATAGGAAAACAATCCCCAAAAGAACCCCAAGATCCCAACAATTAGGACGAAGAGAGACTTTTATCTCCCCTTAAAACCCCAAAGATGAAAGGTTAAAATGATCCCGAGAACGCGGGGGAGGAATATCAACCAGTCATGGAGTTGGTCAACATGGGACGGGACAGGAGCTGAAGGGGAAAAAAAACCCTGAATGATGTGCGGAGTCCAAAAATAAATTAGACAAGTTAAAGAACGATACAGAGACGAAAATATCCCTTTTTGCCACCAGTATTCTCGTGAAGTTGGGGGGAAGAATATCTATATCACATTCATCCTTCAAGGGTGTTTGTTGTCCTTTACAGAATTTAAAGGTTACATAATATTATCGCATCATGAACCTTTTTTTTTTTTTTTTCCCTTGATTAATTTTTCTGGACATGGTGTTCATTTACGGCTACAACCTTGAAGGCACCAACCAACCAAACCCCAACCCAACAACTTTCAGCGGTTTGAACCATGCCGAGCGTGGAGACTGGAGTGCCGGGTGGCTTACGGCTGACGCCAACATTTCTTTCGCATCTTCGTACGAGTAGCCCTGTGGGTAACCAGATGCGGGCATTATTTTGTCTGTTGGCTTTAACGGGATACTAAGTTTTGACAAAGAATGAAGATCGGGGACGGAAGAAGCGGACGGATTTCTCCACGTATAACCGTTTAAGGCAGAATCGAATTAAGCTCATTTATCTTATTTTGGTTGTTTTTTCACCCTCGTCACCAGTGGAGAAACTCGGGTGGGGAGAACGCGTACGAGAACCTTAAGCTGCAGAAATAAACCAGGGTGGGGTTTTGTACTGTGCGGTGTGAGGAAAACAATGCATTGCTATTATTATTATTATTATTATTATTATTATTATTATTATCGCTCTTTTGGAAGTTATATGTTTTGAATATAGACAGAGCAAATGTAAATAAACAGAACTATACATCGATTTTATTGTCCAGGAATGATGGCAATAAAATGGCATGAACATCATGATCATAATGGTGGTGACGACGATCATGGCCCGAAGCTTCTTATAACCCATGCCCTTCCTCACCCCATTCCTCACTTCCTATAACTAAGAACACCACCACTACGCCTACTCCCGACTGGCTCTCTGGGAAAGAGAAATAGAATTTGGATACAATGAATATGCTATCCAAGGAGCCAAGCTGCTGAGCAAACACTTCCATCAGTAGCCAACCTCATCCCCAACAATGAAAGGTTCCTGGCAATTCAACAGCCATCCGCATATATTATGTGTTTATCACTCGTCCCATATCTGACATGGTTTCGTTTTTATCTACATATATTCAATGATTTGGCAAGGAACGGAGGTGCAAGGGTAGGGGAAAATACCAATACATAACTTCCCTTCTGACCCCATTCACACACACACACACACACACACACACACACACACACACATAACACACACATACACAATTGACATCACAAATCCTTCTTTGTCTCCTCACCCAGCGAAGACTCAGATCCAACAGAGCTCGTCATCTCCCACCCGAAATCCTCGCTCTGTTTCCTCCTCAGCTGACCGCGCTCCTTCATTGCCCCACGAATCCGCTTACTAACCTCTTCAAAACTCTCCTTGGAATTCAACGTACTAAACGCTTTCAACGGCATACTTCCGGACCCAGTTAAGCCGCCGCTCGAACTGCTCCGACTCCGGCTCCGACTGGGCGGGCGCGTAGAGAAAAACCCGATCTTGCTGATATCGTGGAACGATTCGTTGGGTGGTAGGTGGCTTGGCACAAATGACTCTCTTCTGGATGTAAGTGTCGAGGAGTCTGGCTCGTCCGCCGCAAATCCAAGATAATTCTCTCTATATACTGTGAATGGATCATTTGTGAATAGGTGTTCCTTAAACGGATCCGCGATGACCCTGTCAGAGTCGAAGTCGGGAAACATCTCCGGTCCAAGCGTGTTGATTAGCTCCGTTACTTCGTGTGAAAGCTTGGCTCGTCGCTTCCGGAGCTTAACGAGGGTGTTCGCAGATGTGGGGTTTAGGGATAGAACGAGCGGGCGTAGGGATTTCAGGATATCCATTCCTATCTCACCAGTTCGCAATGCTGCATAGGTAATCGAGGGGAATAGCCAGCATCCAAATATTACCACTAGCCAGAGTGGGACCCATTCGGGAACGTACCCCTGGACACGATTTCGATAGGTCCAGTATGTGAGAAGAACGGTGTAGAATGTATAAAGAAGAGGTGCAAAAGCTAATGCGACTAGTAGTTTCCACGTAGCCATGACATCGCGACCCTGGATTTTGACGCTAGACGCAGCCAATGCCTCCTTCGATTTTCTTATCGAAATCATCTTGGTAGCTACGAACACAGGCGCGAAAAGAACAAGGCCTGGCAACGTTCCTATGGCCATGATACTGATCTTTCCAAGGCGATATATCAGGGTCGAAACCACCTTGACGATGGAAAACTTGGCATACTCTATCTGATGGTCGCGGATACCCAGCAGCCGCAGCTGCCTGTTATAGTCCATAACGGACTTTTTCAATTTTACAATTCTAGGATCGTCCTTGTATTGAGCATATCCCTTCACCATGCGACGGTTTAGCTCTACAACCATTGGGAGCGGAAGTTTCTTTCCCTTTGGGTTGTATAACCGCCTTGCTGCGTGGATTAACTTCAGACATGTTAGTAAAATTGCTCATCATTTCACATGGACAAGGGGAATGCAAACGAACCATAAGTGTTTCATAGTCGGGTCCAACTACCGTCACGGCGACAAGGGCCTGATAGATAGTGTCCAATAACCTGCCCACAGCTTCGCGTCGTTTACCAGCTTTGTACATCTGAACAAGTTCCGGCGGCACTTCAATTGGGTTTCCGAATTCCACCACTGCCCGAGAGCGGAACTTATGGGCATGGAAGTAGTTCATACCACAGGGTACAATTTTTACGTCGCAGTCGGGATTTTCCGCTAGGGCACCCAGTGCCATCAATGCAACGCCAGCTACAGATATCTATCAGCTCTTATTCGGATAAAATCAACTTCCAGGGATCTACGAGTACCATACCTTTCAAAGGAAGTAAATTAGGTCTATCATGGCTACCACCTTCAGGAAATATGCCAACACAACCCCCAGAATTGAGAGTCTGAAATACCGCCTTATACACATGCGTCTGATCGACATGTGGAGCAACTTTAAATTTGGACCCAGTGAACCCTGAGAGGTCCTGTTCTGCAGCACTTCCAGTAAATTTCAAGTCATCAGAGATATCTGTGTGCCCAGTGAGCTGATAGAGAGCATCCTTGTGCATGAAAGGCTTCTTCAAAATGATTTCCTCCGGTCCACGAATCTCCCCAATATCAGTGGAATGAGCCTGGCCATTTATTGGCGGTAGAGAGATTGTGCCTCCAATTTCGAAATCCGGACCATCAAATTTTGTGCCAATGCCCCTCAAGAGCGTAGGGTTATTGACAGGGTCTGGTAGATATATGGTTCCCTGGACCGGTTTCAAGTTATCCATAGCTCTGGACACGGGCAATGCGCCAGCGGCTTTTGCCAACAGCCCGACGAATCTCCGCTGGAATGATTTTTCGGCGATAAGAAATGCTATTCGACGGTTGAGTTCTCTCCGTGCAACGAGCATCAAAATTAAGGAGTCCACAAACTATATATGGATTGATAAATGCGTTGTTCGTTAGCAATGTTCATAGCCGCCGCATAACTCTGATAAAAATGTACTATAATGTAGAACATACTTGATTGGCATGTGGGGCAGCCACAAGGATTATTGGTCCCCGTTTAGGAACCTTCCATGAACCCCGCGGGTGAACTTCTCTGAAGAAAAGATCGATAAGAACAGCTAAGAACCATAGCAATAAGTCGTAGAGCCATCCGATTTGGTGGCTAAGGGGCTTGTGAGCCATCTTTCACGGTGGTTTTTCCTTCTCGCAGTCTCCAGCAGTTTAACATAAAAATAATCGATATAAAAAATATAATTTCCTTGCAGTATCGCGCTTGCTATAAATGCTTGACTTTATATAAAGCGGGCGTAGGTTGACCGAGGATATCGAAATCGTGGGGGAGAGGTGGGCGAGGAACACGGTGAGGTGGAATTGTTCAATGGCGGCAGCCAAATGGGACAATCGGAAAATGTGGGTATTGGATGGGAATACTCTTAAAACCCGCAATCCAGATATCAAGCAAATGTGATTCGGTATAGCTCTTATAGGAGTGTATCGGTATAATGAAGGCTGGGGGGGAGGGGAGGGGGGGTGAGGGTTGCCTTCAAGCTAGCATAACTCTTGCGCGGACTAAATAGGCTCCCATCGAGCGCAGTCAGCAGCGAGTTGCGGGAGTCAGGAATGGGTATGATAAGGATGGAAGATATCAATTCTCTTCATCCTGAACACCTGGAGAGCGTCAGTTATCCTTCGTTGGGGGATGGCGAGAAGATATATGGCGGCAGTTGTGGCCAAGCCGGAGAGTGTGTGAGTGAAATCAAGGATCCGAGATTGTCAACGAAGATAAATATTCAAACCCACCCAAACCATCAATCAACCCACGAACTCCCTAGGCAGGTAACTAAGAAAATTAAACTAGGAAGACAACAGGTTTTTACTGCATTTTCTTGTATGATGTTTCTTTTCTTTTCTTTTCTTTTATTTTCTTTTCTTTTAAAATAACATCATCACCGGAGCGGTTAGTACCTATGTTTAGTTTTAAATAATGACCACAGACGTGGTAACTATGGTAGATATTTAAATCAGAAGTGAATATCTTGCAGCTCTACCGAATAACTAACAATATTGACATCATTTCCTAAGAAACGTGAACAGAAAACCTGAGGAAACGCAGAACCATGTGCTGTTAACCAGATCTACACAGTCCCTTTACCCACGCAAGCAACTTCGTGAAGGCCCATGGACATGTCACAACATTCGCAATCCCTCTTTCATGGCAATAAATCAATGGTGAATCAATCTGGCGGATGGAAAAGTTCCATTACATATCATCTCATGAAGATAGATCTGATCCCCCTGCATGCAGCATTCTGAAGATCCTTGCTTCATGATCCCCGAACCTCATGAACCAGGGGTGTTGGTTGATACGGAGCCACCATTACGCTGAGGTGCATGCAGATTAGTTGACCAGGGCAGCTGCCCATATTTCTCCTCTTCATTCGAAGAGGTTCATGCGAGATTTTCTCCTATGCGGATCACGCTCAGCATTCCAGTCTACAGAGAGGGTAAAGACATCCATGGATTGTTTTTGCTCATCCCTTTCCGTATCTTCTGGACTGCACACCCAAGGATAATCAGAAAGTACTTTACCATTAGGGATCTTTATATCAGGGAGCTAAAGACATTAAGTTAAGCAATGCAACCAATCAGAATCTTTTAAATGATGGCTACGCATATGCTCTCTTTTCATCTGGGAATTACGGCCGTGTCATGGGCCAGATTGAAATGCAAAAGAGCCAGCCAGTATCCTAATCCACGGTGAAGGAGAATATGTTCATGTTCTCCTCCACGTGTTTGTTGCATGGGCGGAAATGGTAGTTATGGAAAAGCGAAGTGCATAGACGTTTTGATAGCATGTGTGGGAAATGAACAAGACTCGGAGGCAATGATCAAAGCAGCATCTCCCACAATGTGCACGCAGTCATTGTCATATAAATTATCCATCCATGGAAAGCAATATTAATCAATTAATATATAAATTATGGTATAAAGCAATTATGGTAGCAACGCCTGCTGTTAAGGAGTGCGTAAGCTCTGACCCGCAGAGCGACTTTCAGCAATCCTCAACCGTTCCAAAAGCACGCTATTCCTCTTCTCCCACTCCGCTGCCCACTCCTCATCGCGGTCCGCCACAGCATTCTCAACCTGTATCTGACTCTCAATCTCAATCCTCCTCATGCGTTCCACAAGATGGCGATCCCGATCCTTCCACCGTATCTCCCACATATCGTCAACCTCATTCTTCGCCCGCTCGATACTCTCCGTCATCTGCTTCTGAAGATTCTCCAGTCTTTTCCTCAAATCGTCAATGGTGAAGTCTCGCGATCTCAACTCCTGGCGGTATACCTGATCGATCTCGTTCAGCCGCTCCCGCATCGCGGCCAGTTCCTGATCTCGCGCATGCAGCGCCTTGCGGTGATCACGGTC
>NW_011371359.1:1701625-1825462 GCF_000150735.1 Paracoccidioides brasiliensis
TTCTTCGACTTTTGCGGGGCTCTGGGGAACAACTAGAGAATGTGTGGGGATATTGGGCAGCGATGAGCTGTGATGATAGGTTCCGTCATTTGGTGATAGGTGTGTCGAGTACGAAGGTGTCAGAAATCCACTGCTAGTACCGTGTACTATAAATTCTGGCGATTGTGCAAATTTTCTTTGCCCTGAACCAAAGCTGGGCCCCGCTGAATGTGTTACATGATCACCGGATGAAGTGATGTCTTGGTCTTGCTCTTGATCGGATGAACTACCAAATTTGATATTGGCTAAACTGGTGAAAAGTTTGGGGAGTCGAACACCGTTCCTCCGCCTAAGGTAGCTTGCATCCTTACTCCCAGGAAGAGAATGTATATTATCTGTTGCTATATTACCCTGAGAGGCAGATCGTCTTGTCGGAACAACAGATATCCTTTCCGGTCCAGGGTTGAATGATGGGCTGCGATAGACACCATTCTCATCCGGAGTTTCCGAATCTGCATTAGATCGGTTTGCGCTTGGTAGCTTTGATAAATCAAACATCGAGTTTGAATTTAGTAGTCCTAGAGAAGCTCTAACATTGCCCTGGGATATACTTGACGATTGTCGTCGATGACGGGGCCTATCCATCCAAAAGGGAATATGCATGCGGCTTTTTTGTGTCGGCGCAGGCGTAGGCGAAGGTGCAGGCGCAAGCGCACGCGTTGGTGTAGGCCCAGTGGGAGTAGCAGGTTCAGGCGGTTGCGGGTCATCTTGGGTCCCCGTATTTAACTGACCGCTGAATGGTGTGTAAGCCGGGACTGGGGGCGAATATGGAGGTAGGTCATTATCTGCTGAGACGGATATCTTCGACCCATCCCGATTGATATGAAAGAGCCTCCTGCCTAACAAAATGTCAACGCTTCGAACGCTTCGAGTACTTCGAGCATCGTCTTGTAGCGTAGCAATCGTAGAGCTTGTCATCGTCGACACGATGCTCGAAGCCCTGCTTGGTCGCTGACTCAGTGTCGTTGGCATTTCAGCAGCCTGTGTAGGTGTTGTTTTTTCTTGTTCGGATACATGTGGTCTTGGAGTAGCATTCACTTTGTTGTTAGGAAGCCCAAATATCCTTCCGAGGAATGGTGTTCCCAATGCTGCATCATGCTGGTCATTTCTACGAGGAGTCATTGGGGTATCTGGGCGGGTGGTAGAATCCTCCATGGTGTAGACAACCAGCAATCAATTAAGGTAGGTAACGCTATTTACCACCATTAGTTTATCGTCTCTGGCATCTTCAGCTAAGACTTTCACAGCTTCGTGTACCTAGCACCGCTCTATCGTTATCAACAAGGGTTCCTAGGAATTACCAGCGAGTAAAATCCGGACCCAGGACAAATGCCCGCATGAACAAAAGAGATCGTTTATTGTTTGAAAATATCGTTCTTGATGCGATTGCGGGTTCCTGGATGGCATAACACTCTCACACACCTGGTCACCCTCCGCAACTAGTTTTCCTGAGAAGGGCTATGAACCCGTAATAGTTGTCATTTTTTAGACAGCTGTCACTGCAGGGATTCGAGCGAAAACATGAGGAGCAGTCGAGCTCACGAAACGATTGAGAATAGCTTTAGCAAAGGAAATAAATCTCAGTGATCTTCCTCCACTTGGACACATACACATAGTAGACTTCGGTGATCCAACAGAGGCAACCAGGAATTGTGATGTTGAGAGTTAACATTTGAAAGCTTCACAACTGTTGTTGCCTATGACACTTCTTTGTCGAAGGCTTGAGGAATCAGCCTGGTGGGGGCTGAGCCAAAGGCTGTCCTCCAAATATTTAGTTTCATGTGAAGCTAGCAACCAGACGCAACCAGACGCAACAAATCGAACGGGACATCATGTCTGCAGAGCAATTGACGGTCCGGTCAAGGTCAGCTGCATTCTTCTCCCCACCCCCCATGGTTAGTTAGCAAAATCCCCAAACCGAAAATGGCTATTATGTAGTTAGGTAAATACAGTGGTTTAAAAAGCCGTTCGGTTATTCTCCGAAGTGTTCAGTGCCTGTGGAGGAACGAGCGGGACTCGCTGCCAATTGTTCTCAGGCTGATGATCTTCATTGTTCTTCTTCACTTTCCTCATCCGCTGTTATCAGCAGGTAACTAGAGATATTTGAAAATCGGAAGTCGAAAATGTAGTCTTCAAAAGAAACATTTGAAGGCCGATAGGGTTAATTAAGGGTTAGAGACCTCTTCAGCTCGAGGCAGACTGGTTTGGTGGCATGTTCAATGTTGTGGTAAGTTATTTGAGTTGCTTGGCCAGAGCTTCTGCCAAAATCCCCTGCCAATGAAACTATCCTTCGTTTCTGCTTAAAAGTTTCTGCGTAATACTGACTTGTTAATAATCATTATTATTCCTTTTCAGTGTTCTGACCTCCAAGGAAAAGCATCCGTGACTCGACTTGCAGAAAATAATACGAATAATATGTCCAACATCGCATGCACAGCAGTTTTGACGCTTGAATGAGAGAGACCTCCATTGATGGTCGCCCATGGAGCAAGCCGTTACATTACATCCCTTTCTACATGACCATCTGCCCAATCTATGCATCTTTGGAGACTGCAAAGAAAGCATACGGTGTTATATTTATAAAATAAGTAATTCTCTTATTAACAAGGAGTTTTTTCTGTCACCTTACTGCACAATTGAGAAAAGACGGCTCAATGGATCCTATGCTCAGGGGCAAGTTAGGCATTTTTAGTGTCTCCATGACTCTGCCAGGGGTCAAGAGTTAGTTACAGGCTGTTTTCAACACTGCATTTGGCTGTTGTATCTATACAGAATGCAAGAATACGTGGACAGCTTGCCTTTCGACAACCAAGGGCGTTCCCTGTACAGAACCGTTTATCACTTATGTACATATTGGGATCGGAATTGATCGATTGATAGCAGAAGCGAAACCCCTTCTCTCGGGATAATAATCATCATGCGTGAGAAATTTCGAACAAGGGTGAAAGTCTGCGCCCGTGGTCTCGAGGCGATGGGGGGGGGGTGCATTTTCCGAACTGATTGACCATGGTGGGGGAAATGGTTTTGTGTGCAAAGCAAAGCAGAGATAAAATATGAAATACATGAAACTTATGCTTTGAAGGGAAGTGATTGAAGTGAATATATGTTGAGTAATTACAAGGTAAACGTTGTGCAGAGCTAATAGTGAACTCTGATTCAACAAGCAGCTGCTAGATAAAATGTTAAAATCTTAATAGTGATTAAAAGCTAACCTTTATTGAAGAAAGATCTTTAATTTAATAAAAAAAATAAGAAAATAAGAAAATAAGAAAAATAAATTTTTATATTATAAATTTATAAGATATATTTAGTTCTTTAATTATTAAAAAATATTTTTAAAAAATTTATTTAATATTATAATAAATTAAAATTTAAACTTATATATAAATAATTTTATTAAAAAGTTTATCTTATTTTTTATAGTTATTAAATATAAGCTATTATATATAAATAAAATAAAATAAAATTTTAATCTAATTTATTATTTAATTTTAAAATTTTTAAATATAAATATAAAAATTATATAATATATATAAAATTTTAAATAAATATTATTAAAAAAATTAAAATTTTACTTTTTAATTATTTTATTTTATTTAACTTTATATTTTTATATATATTATATATATTAATATTTTATAAATATAATTATATAATTATATAATTATTAATTTATTTAAAATTTTTAATATTAATTTTAAATTTAATAAATTTATTTTAATTTTAAATTTTTAATAATTAAAATTTTTAATTATAAAATATTAAATTAAAAAAAAAAAAATCTTTATAAAAGCTTAAAATTATTATTGGTTATAATTTAAAAACAAACTATATTAATTAAATTATTAAAATTTACAAGTATGAAATAATGAACTCTGCTATTATGAAGTAATATCAGAATGTATTTGCTGCAAATGAGAAAGAGAAGAAGAGAGGCTGAGGCTACTAATATCACCTGCTGAGCCAGCCTCTTGAACAGCCTGTTATTCAACACCCCGCCACAACCTCTGTCAGCAGAGCCTAGGCGTTGCATACAAGCATCACAGAGGTTGCTGGCATGCAAGAATAAAATGTTCTGAACGTAGTTTGATTTAATTTAATTTAATTATTTGCTGCTGGGCGTAAAAGTATTCAGGTTAGAATCTAGTCATTTGAAATATTTTTGAATTCGTTGCTCGCTCGATTTTGGGAAATTAACTTAATAGCTGGTTGGTTACGCCGCAGTAGTTACAAGTGCAAAATGTGGGGAGGGGCGGCTTCAAAAGCAAATCCACGGGTAATATTTAATTATCCAAGTCGTTCCCAAACACTCACCTTCCAGGCTCATCCCCCACCCTATTACCCACAACGCCTTGTTGGAAACCAAAGAATAAGAATCTGTTCTGCCCGCGCCCTTTCATCAACTTTCGGCTATTTCGGTACTTGTTCCCCGCCTGCTCCCTCCCGCCGATAGTTAACTAGTTAGCAGGTAGGTTGACTACTTACCTGCCCCGCTATTTCAGACCAAGCTACCAGAAGTCAGTTAACGCTGGACCGTTAGGAACGCCTCAAGCGCCCGGTAAAAATTGCTTGGACCACTTGATGATCATATCGCTTGATCACGAATATCGCTGCTGCATATCTGCTTGTGTCTGCAGGAGGTATTGCGTGGGCTCTTGTAAGTTGGCAATCCTCCTCCACATTCGCAGTCTGGATTCGGAGGTTGAGGTTTGACGTCGAAATCGGCCCATATAGCTGCACCTCATCCAGACAGTGATAGAAATCAAACCCACAGGGGCCCGGTAATAGAGAGCTTCAAAGGGTACATATCCAAACCTCCATGTGTCTTCGGAGTCTCCAGCATATGAATCAGCATAATACCACACTGGAACCACTTCCCTTGGCTCGGAAATGAAGGATATCACCGGGGCTCTCAAACCGTGAAACTTTGATAGTTAACTCATCTTCGCCAGTGAAAGCTGTCTTCCTTGGAATGGCCCACTTTTGCTGACGATTCACAGCTTTCCTCCCACTCCCACTTAGGGTCTTCGATTACTGCCACCAACAAGGGAAAGCAGACTGTTGTCCCGCGCATCTCATCTCCAACTTCACCCTCAGAACTGTAACCAGGCATTCCTCACGACGGCGCTCTATTCTAGCTTCTAGTCAATATGTCTATAAAGTAGGTATCACCCTTCTTCCCTGGTGCGAAAAATATTCCTGCTATCTCTTTTGCGTTCTGTTTCAAAGGGATTTGCATTTCCCCCTCTACTTGGGCCGTAACCCCGCCATCTATGTTGTTTACACATTCCTGGACCGTCCTGATAGGTCGCGTCCCAAACCTTAAACAAGATATTCCTGAGAGAAGATACTATGTGCTCTCAATATAAAAAGAATACAATGCTAAGAAGACTCCGGCCAAGCAGTTGGGTTATGCTTCATGAGACTGAAAGATTTATCCTGCTCCCTAATGAACGGATCATGTATACCTCTCCACCTCGAACATCCCTTTTGCTCCAAAGCAGCAACCCCGGATCAGGCAATGATCAACTGTCAATACAGAGCCACACCGGCTGTGTTTACCTTACTAACCAACGAGTATGTCTACCCTCGTGTTGATCCTATAGTATGATAATTGTCTCACATCAGCTCCAAGATCGTATATCTTCCTGCGCACCCGACTTCAGAATTTCAGTCGTTCTCCGCTCCTATGCTAAATCTTCAGGACACTTACGTTTCAGCTCCATTCTTTGGGCCCAACGTCTGGACCGCACAGGTTAAACCCGTTGCCGGGGGAGGCATACCCGCTTCAAACGTCTCTATCCAGCTAAAGATGACCTTCAAAGACGGTGGAGCGTTTGATTTTCACTCCGCTTTCGAGAGAATCAAGGAGCGTCTTCAACAGGCAATGGAACATGCGCAGGAGACTCGCAGTGGCACGAATGCTTTTGCCCCCGTGAACTTCTCCGAAGTTCATCTGGAGGAGCTGCCTGCATACGAAGGGCCTGGTAGGCCTACAGAGCCGGATGATGCCATAGGATTACCAGCCTTCTCACCAGTTGACCCGCGTGGCCAAAATGAATATGTTTCGAACCAACAAACTAACACCGGCATAAGGAGAGACAGCTCGACGGAGACCCGCGATACGAACCCAACGGAACCGCCTCCTGGTTACGAGGAGGTTCAGCAACAGAGTGTTGCAAATGCTCTTGAAGCACGTATACGCAGCTACCAATGATTTGGATATGGAACTAAACTCATTTCTTCACGTTTTCCTAAATGACGCCGGCAAAAGCCGTCAATGCGTCTTACTTTTAGTTAGTCTAGAAAAACGCGGCCCATCTAACCAAACTGATGCGTGTTTGTCTTCCTGGTATCTAACATGATGCAATGTACATATAGATAAATTAATGATTGTATGAACTTATTAACTACCATTATTTCGACAGCGCGGCAAGGGCGATAAGATCGTCACTGGGTTTTGTTTGAAATTGTTACTTAACCGGCATGGATCCAACGCAGAAACAATCTAGCAATGGCCTCGAACATCAGAAAAACTAGTATAAAAATCAAAAACCAAGGCTGATTTGGTACAAGATAAGTACCTGAATATTACTGTAGTAAAGGTTAAAAATGAACTGTGGCGTCTTCTGGATCACAATGTAGTCTGCCCGTATGGGCAATATACTTGACACTCTAATGAGCAGCTTGGAAATGAATCCTTCAATCCTCACGTATCCTCAAACTAGCTTTCTCTATCTGTACAATATTATTCTATCTCCATGACGAATGTTGCCAGTGATTAATTGATTGATTGATTGATTGATTACTTCATACACCGACCCAGCCGCCTCGAAGGCCGCTATGCAGGAATAAGCTAGTCCTAATCTGTCCAACGCCCGCAAAACTTAAAGAAATCACTAATTACAAGATTTTGATTAAATCACTGCACAGGTGGTGGCAGCCACCTGTGTGGTGCCTAAGAAGAATTGGGTGAATAGATATAAGGAAATAACATAAGAAAAGACATTGGTTGTCAGTGAATAGATATAAGAAAATAACATAAGAAAAGACATTGATTGTCAGTTGGATTTTGCTTTGCAGCTGTTATATTCTTCTTATCTTGCTCACATACATTGCTGCAGTGCAAGCTATTGAGTGCCTGGAAACAATTAAGAACTCATTGCTTGACAGTTTGGTCCTGTAAACTCTCAAATTGCCCAAGAAGTGTGATTTTGAGCATAAAATTGGCAGTTTGAGCTGCTATATCTGGATCTAAGAGTATTTTCTGAAGGTCTGTAGTTCTTTCCTCTACTCAAAGGTCTCTTCAAAGACTTATATACTTGATACAGTTAAGCAGTACATGTGCCACTGTCTGATTTCCTCTGCTGCATTTGCATGTTTCATTCTCAACTCCTGGAGTCTTTCTTTTGCACAGGAAATGATGTAATCTAATGTTATCTGTGCCTAGCTGGATTAAAATACTTGACAGAGATCAGATCAGCTTTGAATGAAGTCTAGAGATGTTCTTGCTAAGTTTTCTGATTATTTGAAAGAGATCTCATTCTCATTTCTCATGTTGTCAGGTTTTCATTCAAGTCATCTTTATTTGAGTTCTTAGTCTAGTCTTGAGCAGCTTCAATGATGTCTGAGTGATTGCTATTCACATCAATTGATTAGTGTTCATCTGAACATTCTGATCTTGTGCATTTCTTGCTAGTCTCCAGTCTGTGACTTTCTTGACCATCATGTCTTCTTGCTCATTTCCTGGCATATCTTCATATGCTGATATTCATCTTATTTCAATCTGAATATCACTTCTCTAAAGTTGATTTCAGATTTTCACAATTTGATCAAGAATTTATTGATTATTGATTTGAGAGTCATGGATTATCTGAATTGCTGTTTGACTGTCTGAGAAGATAATAGCATCTTTGTTTAGAATTTGAGTCATGAATATAGCTGTTTGAATTTCTTTGAGTTCAGTTAGATAGACTATTGCTCTGATTGCATTTCTCAAATATATCTTCTCTATGAAGTTAAGATTCTCAAGCACTGCTAAGATATCTATTTTGTTGTTTATGACACTTTCATCTGTATATACTATCAACTTGTTTTGTGCTCTCAGTTCTTTCAGTCATCTCTTATCATGACTTTTTCTTGCTACTTCTCTATTCTCTATATATGTCTCTGATGATTTCTACCAGAGTGAAACTATATAGAGCTTTTTAATTTTCAGATTATCAATTTCTTCTCTGTCAAGAGTCTTTTAGCATTGATGTTCATATTATTTCAGAGATGTTCATTTTGTTGACAGAGATTTCTAGTCATCTCTGTAGCTCTGTTAGATTTTCTTTTTTTAAATTCTGTTTAAAATGCTTCATTGTGAAGTTGTTTTGAGTCTTAGATATGTTTCAGCTGTAATTCTTTTCAAATGCAGTTGCAGTGGTGAAAAATAAGTCTTAATATTCAGTGCTGGTTTAGAAACTGTTTTAAATGCATCTGTGATGATTTTGATTGTCTTTCTTTGCACAGTCTCAAGCTTGCTGAGCAGTACTGATCTGTAGTTGAGTGTATTTTCAGCTGATGCATATCATGTTGATGCTGCAAATATCATCTATGACAAAACAACAGTCTTGTAGATATTTCTCAGACTCTTATATTTTATATCTCAGATAGATTCTGCCAGGCTGATGAGAGCTCTCAAAGTCTTGATTGTTCTGACTTTCACTTTCTCAATATAATTCTTCCATCTGAGCTGATTGTTAAGTATGAGTTCTAGTATCTGATAGCATCAGCTTGATGTGATTGTATATCCTCTTATGATTATTGTATAGCTGTCATTGAATTCTCTGAATCTGTAGAACAGATGTATTAGATTGTATTTTACTGAATTAAATTTTGAGCCATGTGTTATCTCTCATTTATTGCACTTTTCATGAATTCTTTCAAGTATTCTGCAGTTTTCTTTAGCTGAGCTGCTTGAGATCACAATATTCATATCATCTATTCAGCTTATTTCTGTTATATTACTTTTTGAATTCTGACAGTTTTCTACCAGATCTGTATTGAAGAATAGATAGAGTATTGATGATATTAATGATCTGTGTGAAATTTCTGATTGTATATTTCTTTTCCCTGAGCTATTTTCTAAGAGCTTAATAGAGATCCTTTAATCTACCAGAAAGCTTTCTATTCATCTCATCACAGCAATTGGAATTCTTCATTTTTGAAGATTATGAAGAAGTCTTGAGTGTGAGATATAGTCAAAAGCATCTGAAACATTCAAAGATAATATGAATACTGTTTTAAATATTATCTATTTCTTTTATGCTGTTTCTATCTTCTCCAGCAGCCAGTGCAAAGCATGTTCAGTTGAGACTTCTTTTCTGTCACTCAGATGCATTTCTGAAAAAAAGTCATACTTCTCTACTTAGTAGAACATTCTTTTGACAATGATCTTCTTCAGCAGTTTCCTCACTGTATTTAGCAGAGCCACTGATTGATAGAATTTGATCTGAATATAGTTCTCTTTCTCTGATTTTCTAAGCACTACTGCTATAGATCTTTGAAAGTAATCTGAGCAGTATTTTTGTTTCATGCAAATATTGAATAGAATTGTGAGATACTAAGTCAGCTCTTCTATTAGAATCTTTAAAATCAGATTTGATATTTCATCTGAGTCTGATGCTTTCTTTGCAGTTATTTTTTGAATTATCTTCTGTATCTTACTGAGTGTGATTTCTGATCATTCAATTGGTTCTGAGTATACTGTTCCAGCTATGTCATTGAGATTGACAATGTCTGAGAGTGAAAAGAAGATTTTGCTGAGTAGATCATACTTTTTCTTCAGTTCAGATTCTAGAGAATCTTTTTCATATCTTAGAGATGAAGTGTGAGCAGCTCTAAACTCTCTGTTCTTAGCTTATTTGATCAGCTTCTAGAGGTCTTCTGTGGATTCTGTTGCTTGTTGTATTCTTTCTCTATGATTTCTTCTCAAGAGCTTTTGAATAAGTCTTTTTTTGTAATTTCTGGCTCTTCTATAGTCTTCTCATGCTTTCTCTGACTGGGTTTCTTGATGAATATATTGCAGTTATCTTACTTCCATCTGAGCTTTCTTGATCTCAGATGTCTAATTTGATATTGATTATGAATTGATGTATAACTCTGAACAATGAGTTTCAATGATTGTTGTGATTGTCTTGACTATAGCTTTTAGATATTAATTGATGTTCTTCTTGCTTAGTGACTTACTTCTGACAGATTCTTTCTGACATTCTTCTTGAATTTCTTTTCTTTCAATCTGTGTCAAACTCTCTTCTTTCTTGACTCACTTTGAGCTTTTGACATATTCAGAATGATTATTATTGATAGATGATCTGAGTTATAGTTCAATTCTGATCTAGCTAGTCCATAGCATATCACTTTTTCTTGAACTCAGTATGTTCTCAGAACCAGGTTCAGTGTAATTGGTTCTTCTACTTTCTAACATGTTCTTATTTCAACAGATATAAGCAGTTCTAGTTGATAGTTTGCTATTAATTCAAGTATAACTTCAGCTCTTTCTGATGTCTTTCTGACTCTGAATTCATCTCACAATGGGTAATGAAGATTGAAGTCTCTCAGTACTACATGCTCAGCTTCAGATTCCTCTAGAGCCTTTCAGAGATCTGATATTGCATAATTTCTTTCAAGTGTTCTTGTAATTGAGTTGTACACATTATGTATGCATAGCACTCTTTTCTTATTCACTTGCAGTTTTAAGATCACAATATTTGTTGTATGATGTGTGTACGTCTAGCCTTCTTCTATTCTCTTGTTTATGAGAAAGCATATCTGAGTTTTCTCATTCTTCTGGTAAATCAGATCAAATTGGTCCTTGACTGAGTAGTATATAATCTTTTGAAACTTGTTTCACTATAGTTTCTGAATAGCTATAATATCATATGTTAATGCTGCTTGATCAGCAAGCAGTGATGCCATGACTTAATCTCAAGACTTGTTAACATTGTATTGAAGTATTGATAGAGTTGTATTATTCATTGAAGGTCATATGCACATCTGAGGTCTGTGTTAATGATTGACTTCTTTGACTTGCACATCACTAATATTTGTTCAGATTGAAGTTTCTCACTGAAGTAGTCAATTGCTGATTATTGCTTAGTTTCTGTAGCATTTGTCTAGCTGCATCTTCTTTACTCTCTTTCTGAGTTCCAGCTCTCATGCTCTTCTTTGAGAATCAGCCTCTCTTGTGATCTAAGTCTGTCCTCACTCTTAGCTGGAGAATAGATCTGATTGAGACTTTCTTTGAAGTATCTATTTTTCTATCAATTTACAATTCATTTATGATATCTTATTAATATCTTGCTGCTGCTTTCTGATGTATATTTGATTTTGTTCTCTTTCTCTCCTTAAGTTTGACCAGTTCAGTCTTTTTTTTCTCACATTGAACACTTTATGTTGAGTATTTTTCATCACAATTTGTGTATTTTGTCTCTGTTTCTTTTTTTATTCTTTTATCACAGCTCACAGTTCTGTGACTTTCTGTGCAGTATTCATAGATTTGACTTGTCTTGCAATGAGTTTCAATATATTTATACTTTTGACATTTGAAGCATTGTCTCAGCTTGCAGATTTTATCATAGTATTTACAGATAAACATCTGAGCTTCTAGTGCAATTTTCTTGATGATTGCACTATCTGCATGCTCATTATTGTCAAACTGCACTATCAATATGAATACTCTTTTCTCTTCAAGTTTTCTTTTAAATCATTCTATGTACTTGACATTTACAGTTTTCAATGTTGAATTATTTCACTGTATCTTGTCTTTTATTTCTTTGATATTTGTAACATCTATTGCTGTTAAGACTTCATGAATTAGAATTTCAAAGATAATAATCTGAAGAGCTGCTGTGTCTTCAAGAGCTTTCATTCACTTCTTCTTGTATATTTACATTTTCCTTGTTGTGTTCTGATCATTTGTGTACAGTGTGATATCTCCACTTGAGTGTTGCTTTACAGCTAGAGTTTTTACACTTTTCAGATTCTGAACTTGACTTTTTTCCAGCATTTTATTGATCTTTTCTTTGATTGTTTCTTCTGAGACTGTTCATATTTCACTTCCTGAGACAGTATTTTCTATTTTAATCAGAATCTCATATAGTCTGCTTGAGGGTCTGAGTTGTATTGATGTTCTCAGAAAATATGATTTCTGCACAGTGTGATGTCTCTACTTGAGTATTGCTTTACAGCTAGAGTTTTTACACTTTTCAGATTCTGAACTTGACTTCTTTCTAGTATTTTATTGATCTTTTCTTTGATTGTTTCTTCTGAGACTGTTCATATTTTACTTTCTGAGGCAGTATTTCTTATTTTAATCAGAATCTCATATAGTCTACTTAAGGGTCTGAGTTGCATTGATGTTCTCAGAAGATATGATTTCTGCAGAACTTGAGTGTAAAATAGACTGTTGATCTTAGTAGACTTTACAGCTGAAGCTGCTAATATGTTCTTGATTTGAACTATATTCTTTCTCATCTTCTTTTGAGCTTTCATAGTGGCTCAGAGGTCTGCAGTTAGTTCAGTCTGAGTTGACTGTTTTTCAGTCTTCTTTACATAGACACTGACACTGCCTATGAAAGCTTCAATCATCTGCCAGATTGGGTTTTGTGTTTTACCTAGCAGATTTATATGATATTCTTTAAAAGCTTGGATGTCTGCTTCAATTTAGGTGGCATGGTCACTTAGTTTGGGTGGCTGGATACCCACCTGTGGGGTATTTTGACCACTCGCCATATCTTCTTGATACTGGGCGGTACCTAGAGAGCTGACGAGTAGATTGAGCCACAGTATGAGTAAAATAGAGCAGTGGTTGTGGAGATGAATGTTGCCAGTGTTTCTTTGAGCTGCTTATCTAACCCGTCAGAGCAACCAGCCAATCATGTGTCACTTAATTGCAGCCCACTGACCAAACCCACCGACATTTCCCTCCACGCAGCAAACATTGAAGCAAACTTGAACATCGTACGGCTTCAACGAACTGCAATCACAGCCTCTAATTACCCCCGCCGTCCGACCGCCTACCACCTTCTAGCCAAAAATGGGTATCGTCGACATGTTCAACGAGCTAATCAGCTCGCTGCCTTTCACGGAGGCGCTGGCAGAAGCACCTCCCGCGGAGGAGACCGAGGCTGCTGCGGACGCAGAGGGCACGGAGGAAGAACCTGAGGAGGCTGAGGAAGAGGAGGGGGAGGAGGAGGAGGGGGAGGAGGAGGAGGAACCTCAGGATATGAAGCCTAAGTTTGAGGAAGGTGAGTGTATTTTACTTCTGTATCTCGATGATTGATACATCCTTTTCGGTGTTTGGGATGTGACTTATAAGAAAAGGATTTTCCTCTGTCAGGATGGCTGAATGGACAATTCAGTCTGATTATTGGGGAAATGAGGATGATTTCTTAGTTGCTCGGAAATGGGTTGGATAGAGAAGAATAGTTTCCCCGAATATACCAGTCATAGGCAGCCTGATGGATGTGCTCGACGTTGACGATTACCGTGTGTCATGTTGAACTTATTTACAAAATACTAACAACTATGATTGCCTTTTCAATTGATAGAATGCGCCAATTCCTCCAAATGCGCTCCCGCAAAACACCATTTCGACGAGTGCGTTGAGCGAGTCACCCGAAACAGCGAAGACCCCGATTTCAAAGGCCCCCACGAAGACTGCGTTGAGGAGTGTAAGTTCTGTTTTGCCATTTTAATGCTATGCGGCCTGTTGTGCATATCCCTCTTTACATATTATTAATGCCCTTTATGCACATACATCGCGCATCATAACTCAATTACGCAAAGATATAGCCGCAGCATGTTTCCTTTTAATTGTCAAACCTTTTTGGCATCGAGGGCAATTTAGCCGACCCCATCACCAAACCCTATAGGAGAACCGCTACTAATTTGTCTTCTCAAATTGACATCTAGTCTTCCATCTCCAACACTGCTCAACCCAATGCGCTGCGCCTAAACTCTTCCGGGTCCTCAAATAAGCATCTCCGTCTCCGTATTCCGAAATGTTCGTATTCCACTTGGATACCGGGAAATCCTCTCTTCTTTCGAATAAATGCCATATCAGTTATCTCGATGGATGGATAATTGATGCAAATACAAGAATGAGAAAGGAATTTTCTATCCGAGATGGGATATGATGTTTTAGCATATGGAAAGGAACGAAACCCCAGACGAAAGAGGAAACCAATGCATTGACAAGCCTGGCCGAGCCACTCTACAACCCCTCCTCCTTCTCAGCTTTCTCGCAAACTCCATGAATCGATCGATTAAAAAATATAAAATTAAAAATAAAAACATGTATCATTACATACTATTCCCTTACAAATCACTCTACATGCCTGTACAGATAAATTTAGATTAACAGTGTCTTTCTATAAACTCCGTTTCTTGTTTGAATGTGTCACTCATCTCCTATTCCAGGGGTTTTTTAGCGATTTCCCAGTTTATTAAGCTAACAGTTGCTTGGATCCTCTATCCTGTTCCTTAAAACATCTAAGAGGGCTATGGGGTAAAGCTATCTTGACAAGGGATAAGTATTTTCAAAATACACGCCTAATTAAGGAGGTGTGAAACGTTCAATTAACATGCAAAACATACGAACAAAAGGCAAAACGCATCACTTAGACGTACAAAGGTGTACAGTGTATGGCCGAACACGACGACTAAAGAGGAAGCGATGATAGAAAACCGCAAAACCACACAGCTTATCTCAATTCTTCAATGGAATCGGAGAATTAGAGTGAAATACCCAATGAAAGATCACCACCCCCATATAACAATCACATATCCACTTGCCTACTACCTAGGTTAGGTGCATACCTATGTTCCTTTCCCCGTGACATAATATACCTCACCGTTATTTCTTCTGTTAGGCCTCCCGTCCGCCTCCGCCGCCGTCTCCGCCTCAAATCTCCTATTCCGAACTTCGCACCCGAATAGCCCTAAGAAGAGCGGCACAGGCGCCACCACAGCCGCCACCACAGCCTGAAAAATCAACGCTCGCGTCATATTCCTGGGTGGATTCGCATTCTCCCCATCCTTCAACGCATTCTCAATAATAATAAACGACGCTCCCAGCAGCTGCCCGCCCATCCAGCAGATCGAACTGCTGACCTCCGGCGACATCGGATACGTGATTTCCACTAGGTACTCGAGGATGACAGGCAGAACTGCGAAACTGGATGCGCCTAGTAGCGCGCCGACGACATTGGGTCCCGCGACGCTGCTGGCGCGTGGGGCGAAGACGAAGCCGATGTAGCAGACTGCGATGATGGGGACGAGGATCTTTGTTAGGAGTAGGTAGTTCTTGTAGCGGTCCGTGATGGGGGAGGTGATGGCGGCAGCTATGAGGCCGACGACGATCAGCAGGGCGCCCGTGATGCCTGCCTCGGTTTCGCTGAAGCCGTGCGGTTGGAGGATTTGGTTTAGGAGGGAGGAAATGCTGTTGAAGAGGCCAACGTAGACGATGAATGGGATGAAGATGAGCCAGAATTCCAGCGAGCGGAGGAGTTTCATGGGGGATTTGGTGAGGGGGATGCGCTTGATGGTTGAGGAGGGGGTGGGTGGGGTTGGGGGTGCGGAGGGGATGAAGAAAGATGGGAGGCAGACGACGGTGGACTGTGGAGGGCGAGATAGTTAGTTTGAGGTGTCTGGAATATTTGCACAGGTTTGGATTTGCTATTTTTCTTTTATTCTCTTTTGGTTTGGGGGGAGGTGGTAGGGGGAAGATGGTAAGGATGTTCTCTTACAATGATAGATACATAGAGCACCATATTCGGAATCTCTGAGCTCGTTGTCGCCAATAGTGGGCTTATCAGTTGTCCCAGGGCGCCGCCAAAGGGATTCGCAAGAGTTGCGATGGCCGTGGCACTGGTTCGACCGCTGCCTGTGAACCATCGATCACTGTATCGCGTGGGCGCACTTAGGCAGAACGGTTGCGCAAGGCCGATTAATATTTGTCCTAGCATTGCGACGCCGAATATGCCATTGCCCGCTCTTGTGCCCGCATAGCGAATCCAGTTGCCGAGAAGGAGGAGGATGGCGGCTGCTGTGAATGATTGCTTGGGCCCACCTTTGTTGAGGGTCAAGATGACGACACTATAGAGTGTGTGTCAGTGACGGGTTAAAATCTGGCAAAATCTTCTTCTTCTTCTTCTTCTTCTTCTTCTTCTTCTTCTTTTTCATTTTATGTTTGGTTTTATTTTGGATGTATGCTGTTGAGAGTTCTGGAGCGGGGAGCATACGGTGTTGAGACACAGAAGGCAAACTGGAAGGCGATGCTCATCCAGTTGATCGTGCCCTCCGAGACGCGGAAGTGCTCTGAGGCAGTCTTCGAAACAGCAGAGAAAGTTAACCACTATGATAGATATTTCATATTCAAGTTAGCGAACACTCTCATTCATTTCATCGCTTCTCCTCGATTCTCGGATCTACATACATCCCAGCTAACAATCGTATTCAGCAACACCAACTGGGCCAGTCCTAAGAAACGGCGTTTATAGACCCTATACACTTGTCTGCCACTGCCAGCAGCACCCTCAAGGACCAGAGGATCGTGCGAACGAGAACCAGTGCTCAATGCAACAAGCTCGCTGCTGGGTGTGGAGGGTTTCGCCGTCATCGCAACCTCGATATTGTCATGCACAGGTTCTAGCCTGTCGTCCATGGCGAACCCTCAGCAATCATTATTTGATTTCTGGGGATATTCGCACGTCCGAGGCGTTTATCTATTCTTATCCCCCTGTTGAGTAGTAGACCTGATGGCTCCGTGTCAAAGGGTTGGTTTAGCTATACTATCCGGTTGTAATTTGCATCCCCAAGGGATGGGTGTGGTCCAACGTTGGATGTTGAAGCGTCCAAGTTTCCCCGCTTAATAACTACAAAGGGAGATCAGGTCAGGCTTGTTGCTGTGGAGTTTGTTTTATTTTAGCTGATGGCTAAGGCGAGGACTAAAGCCCGGGCCAAAGTATTAAAACAAAGGTAGGGTGAAAAGAGTAATTAGCAGAAGCTGAGATGAAGATTATTTAATCCGTTTCATTCATGATTCATGATTCATTTCATTATTCATTGCGAAAGCTCAGAGACTTTTTCTACGTGGCCGATTTTGGTATTTCTAGAAACTCTTTTATTAAGATGTTTGTATTGGGGGAACAACAGCTTGAATTCGATGCCCCCATGTAAAAATCATCTGCGGAAGTTAATCTAGATCCAATGCTTGTCCCTTGGACCGCTTTTTATTAACACCTCCAACTCCCCTTAAAAAAATGTGTGGCTTTTTCAAGCTAATTAATGCGCAGAAAATATTATAGGTCTATCAATCAAACCTTCAAATTCCGACCCCCTTATTTAAATGAAGCAACCCAGTTGACTTTCAGAATAGGAGCAATACTATCCCGTACAGTAGTTACCTTCACGCTGCTTTCAGTCGAACGTAGAACATTTTGCCTTACCACACACTGGCACACAGAAATAAAATGATAGGCTTCAATAGCTCGTGGAGCGCTTCGCCTCTTCAGTCTTCGTATTTACTCAAAGCCTGAGGCTGGGTTGTTTTTAACCGGAAGAGCTGAATGGAGTTCGAGAACCGCCACAGCAGGGGTCGAGACATCCAAGGGTGTCGGAGTTTATTCATGACTATTCTGCGTGAAGGTCTAGGTGGTTAGAACCTTGATTTCGAAGTCACCGTCCTGATTTGCTACAGTTCATGCATCATTGGTTAGAGCTGGATTGTCTTGACTTTGTGGAGAATGGAATTCCGTGGATGGCAAGGTTAAGTTAGTGAAGGTCTTCCTCCCCATGATTTTTTTTCTGTTTGGGGATCTAGATGTTGTTGTTGGCCTCGATTTATCTGGGGGGCCAGCGAACACCGGGTATACAACCGAAGATAGAAGGGTACCGGGACGAAGACTCCCTTGAGTTGGAGGTAAGTTAGTTAGCAGGTAGCCCAAACTGTATCTCAACTCTCAAGCGGTGCCCCTTGGGCCGCAGACGAAGAACCAATTCATGTTCACACTGTGTTAAGTCTCAGCCCGAAGTAAGCTGCTGGTTGGTGGTGGCTTACCCAGCTGGCCTCTCGAGCACCAGTCAAGCGAGAAATGCCACCTGCCTTGAGCCTCAGCCCCTCTTAGCCATATCACGAACCTCGACCCTCAGTTCAAAGTGAGTTGGCAAATGTTGATCTGTTGTGAGCTGATATCCATCCATACAAGAGGAGTCTATACAGAGGAAGTACATGTTGCATGTAATACAATAATACATGATACCCTGTTGGATGAACGGCTAAGCAAGGAAACAACCCGCGTTTGAGCCGCTTTTTGGGGTGTAATTTTGCGTATTAATCGTACCGCCCTTGAAATGGGGTCACGGGTACTGAGTCTTAGCAGCCAACTCCCTATTCTCTCCTTGTACCAGGTACTTGACCCCTCCCTGGGGATGCTCAGCGCATGGGTCATGTGTTGAAAATCATCGCCGAACGAGGATCTCAAAAACAATCCATGAATGCTTTAAAACCTTCCTCTTTCCTTGTCTCTGGACCATGTGAATGCAGGGTTGCGACCTTCTTTCGCGATCTTCGTCAATCGTCATCGACTCCTTTATCCCTCGAAGGATCTTTTCTATCTCCTGGGATCCCATAACCGCCTCCGTTCAACGTTATCACGATATCCAACACAATACCTTGGGAACTATAGCTATCTTTTTGCACAGAACACATTCTCGTTAGCCAGGAGGATATGATGCTCCTGCTCGACTGACCGGCAGTGCGGCTAATCCGCTTGTGATATTTTCTTTCTCCGACAATTGCCTTCTCGTAGCAGTTATCCCCTCCTGCCGCAGCCATGATGGGAGTCAATGGCAACAGCATGCGCTCCAGTTCCTCCTCCTATGGAGATCCCAAGTACCTCTCCTCCATTTCGGCTGCAGCATTTGTGCCTCCTCCGTCCAGAATCCTCGTGGACGGGTACCGAGGGGAACTCGACTCCATTCAGGATGCGAGCCCTCGATACAATCCTGTGAGTGTTTACACTGCAATTCAATTTTGGTTTCGACGTCACGAGCTAGTGTCTAACTTGTATTGAACCCCTTGGGGTTTGATCTGTATCCTTTTCAAGCTCAATCCCACCCACCCAAGAAGCTCTGTCCTTCTAAATGCGAATGACCCGGTGGTTATGCATCTTCTTACAGAGACTGCGATAGGAGATAGCATGCAGTTCGAGGTGCTGTCGTTCGAGGAAGCGGAGGATCTGAAGAAGGAGCTCTCGTTGCTCACAAACCGGATTGGTTCCTCCAAGCGTAAATTGGCTCTGGAAATGAAACTTCAGGAAGCAGCTGCGTCATTGGATAGACTGTCGGATGGCAGATCCAGCCGGGACAATGGTGACATGGATGGGGATGGCTTTCCAAAGTCAAGGCGGAAACGAATGAGCTTTTTTGGACGGAATAGTTGGGGAGAACACCATCGGGCTGACAGTGAACTGGCGATAAGCACACGGAAATGTGAAGAATTGGCCCAGGAACTTTGGAAATTAGAGCGCAGGGCCAGCGAGCTCAGGAGGAGACTCTTGGAACACACTGCAGGTGTGCTGCAGATGACGCATAAAGGGTTGAAGAAAAAGCCCACTATAACTAACAACCTTCCACGAAGCCCCGAAAGCATGCACGGAAGCCCGAACGCACAAACTAATGGCAACTATCCGTCCCCGCCCCACAAATTTGATGATCAAAGTCTCTACCAGACCACAGATCACCTCGATGACTATGGCAAGGATTATGACAGACCAGGAAGGCTCTCACGTTCCGAAAATGGCGAAGCGAGGTCAGTGGACTTGACAGCTATACAAAGTACCGAGAAAAGGCTGAAGGAGTTGAACAATCGCCTACGGCAGATGATTCTGTCGACCAATTCAGGCCAAGATATAGATCCTCTGCCGTCGACAACCTTCAGTAATAGTGGCCCTCCCAATCCAGTGGCGGGAGTGGAAGCGCACCTTAACTACCTTGAAAAGAACTTGAGCTCCATGGCCTACCAACACCCTCGGGAAACACCCCAAGAGGCAAATAAGGCACCGAAATTCGTTGATGAAGCGGAGGAGAGACTGGAAGAGATAAACAGACGGATAGACCATGTCCTTAGCACTATGGGATCTTCTCGGTCACCCAACACATCGTTTCCACCCGGCCAGAGAAGAACTCTTCAGGGTCAGCTCAGTTACCTTGAGCAGGCGATTGATAGCATCCAACAACGGGTTGACAGTCTCGTCGAACATAAAACTATTTTGACGACGCAAATACAACAACAACGAGAGCTTAACTCCAAATCCGATGCACAGCGGGATGCTCATGTTGCGGAACTCAACGAGCAGATATCCACCTTGAAAAAGGAGCTGGAGACGTCACGGAGAGATGCCAGTGGTACGCGAGATAAGCTTTCCCTGGTAACGGATCAACTTGACGCTGCCCGACAAGAATCAATGATCCGAGAACAACAACGTGCCGAAGACGACGCAAAAGCTATAGCAAGCGCCCAGGAAGCCAAAGTGAATGCTGAAAATGAGCTACTGGCTAAGTCCAAAAGGATTGCTTATCTGGAGGATGCCCTAGAGGGAGCACGTAATGAGCAGGATTCGAGGACCAGAGAAGCCATTGAAGCAAAAGAAATTTCCGACAAAGAGCTCAAAAAGCTACAGTCTGAATATTTCGAACTCGAAAATGAGATGATCCGTGTTCGGACGGAACTAACGTTGGCGCAAGCAGAGCTTGATGGGGCTTACGGTAGCCGTGCGGAACGCGCAGCGCAAGTTGCGGCCAACCCAGCGATCCAGAAAGAAATGGATGATCTCAATCAGCGCAATAGGAGTCTTACCGAAGAAATATCCATCCTTCGAGCCGAACAACTTAACAACAGCAACGATAGCGACAGCAAATCGAGCCTCCGGCAGAGGGTTCAGATACTAGAAAAGGAACTACGAGAGACGATTGACGATTATAAAGTAATGACGAAGGCAAGCATTGCATTTGAGAAGGAACGGGATAAGCTCGAAACTTCCATCGACAATCTCCGCGATCGCTGCGAGAGTCTCGAATCAAAACTCAGCGAGGAGAGGGTGCAGAGTATGGGTAATGGTAGTCTTGGTTATGGCAATGGATATGACAAGGGAACTTATGAAACGACTTCAACTATGGTGCTCAAGAACGAGTTTAAGAAGATGATGCGCGACACGCGGGCTGAGAATATGCGAGCCCTCAAGGTATGCATGCACACACACGCTCTCATCACGGAGAGACTGATGCGTTTGAAGTATATACTAACACCTACATTTCATCTAGGCCGAGCAAGAAGAAAGACGGCGACTTGAAACATTGATACGAAATCTCAAGAAGGAGCAAGCTGCGGGAAAGCTGAACTTAAGCCAGGACACCTCTACAACTTAATATCCTCTCAACTGGCCTTACTATTTCACTATTTTTCTTGGGTACCCCTACTTTAATGCTGCATCTGTTATACATCCGCTTAATTAGCTTCACCATGCTCTGGCGTCGCTTGGTTAATGCCCTTAGAGCATACCTATTTTCCACACTCAGGGGTTGTTTTTGCATTTTTTTCCCCTTCATTTCTTTCCTGGATATTACGATATGTGTAATCCGAGCCACCAAATCGTCAAACTTAATAGATGATGCGCTCGTTTTTGAGTATTTTCGGACTGGCTCAAATGTTTAAGTTCCTAATAAGCAACGTTTATTTTCCCGCGCACCCAGACTCTCCTCCAGGTCGCGATTTCTTTCAGCTTGTGGAGATTGTGATTGCTTGCCCCCGGGGCAAGGGGGGAAGGCTCTTTCCCACTCGCCTGCAATACAACTTAACTTCTCTTGATCCTAAAACCTTTTTGTCATTTTTACTTCCATCTTCTCATTTATTTACTTATTTATTTTTTCTCCCTGACAGGGCCGTCCGATTGGCTGATAGTCATGTTTCCCTTTAGATGAGGGTTGTCTATCGTTTATCTCCCACCCTCTGCTTCGTTTGTATTGCAAAAATGACCTCCTATCAAAGGGGACGGTCCCCTGCCACCACCTATACCAATGACCTATATAACCGAATCCGATCTCGTTCGCTTGAAATTGATAAGCCGCGCCGGAGCAAACTCCGCCGTGTTGTGTCGACGAGAGCCTTCAGTCAATATATCGATTCCTCGGAATCGATCCCCAGTGAGCACAGTTCGCTCTACGATGCAGCCCTGGCCAGTTTCGAATCAGACGATAATAGAAAACAGGTTGATCCGGACTACTTCTCAGGGCAAGCTAGCCCTTCAACCCATGCAACATCCAATGCTGAAGGGGAGGACGTGGGTATAATTAATCCTGGTCTGACGTACTCTCGCGGCAAATGGTCTGGCAAGAGGCTGGAGACTATAGTTGAGCAGAGAAGTGTTTCTACCCTCAATGCTTCGTTGCCACCCTATAGTAACTGTGTTGATGGGTCTGGTAATATCTTGTTGATCGCACAAACTTCTACGTCGAACACCCAAGTCAGGAGGAACGCCTATGGTCACAAGGTTTACTCCTTTGATGATCTTGACATCCCACCACCTCGTCCTAGTTATGCCGATCCTCGTCTTCCTAGCCGATCATCTTCATCTGGAGCAAGTTTCCAGCTGCGATGTTCCCTCCATTCAACTTCCCCTGTTGAGCCCACACAGCCGATATACCCTCCTCCTGTTCGATCTCCCACTCCCCCTGGACTTCCATCTTTTGGCTCCCGAGAAGCAATTCACTACAATCCCAACCAGGCCCGCCGCGGTCGCTCTTCGAACCATCAAAATCCAGTGTCGCGCGGAGGTACGCAGCGCTCTTCAGTAGCAGCAGATGAGGAGTATGATGATGCTTCATGTTGTGCCTGCGGTTTAAAGCGTCTCTTCGGTTTGCCATCTTGCATGGGCCCTAGCTTTCCTACCCTCCCTGCAGGTGTTGTTGCAAGGGCTGACGATGGCACCTTGGTTCGTGGTCGGTTTGGTGCCAGGCAAAGTGGACATGGAGTTGGAGCTGGGCCACATGCAAGGGGGCTAGAGGGCCACCCGTTCCATAGGATCTCCCTGCCCCCTGCAAGAGCAAAAGACGCTGCTGACCCTAGCGCAATCCTACCGGATACAAGACCGCAATGCGAGCATAGAGGTCGTAATTTAGCCTCCCAGCCTCGCTACGCGGCTCCCCAAAGCATGCCGCGATCATATAAATCCCTACTCCGATCGCATAACGCACCACACCCGGTACCGCAGCGACCCTCCTGTTCTATGAACGGGAATTGCCCCACAGCTGCCACTACATCCGTCCCCATCCCGTCATATATTGCTCATCGAAGGCTAGAGCCTCCCCTGCCACGTTCCCCGGAAATGGTACATGGTTCTCAAAGTACCAACGTCCTGCACATACCTGGTCCCGTTGGCGGGGGGAATGACGGGACTTCGTCCACATCAATCCCGAACCTACCCAATCAATCGTTAGCACCCAGCCGGTTTCGCCAGAGGCCAAGGTTATCAAGACAAGCCGCAATGGTAGTTGACAACAAGACCCCTGGTTTGTGGGAATGGCTGTTTATGGATTGCTTCTTTGTCTGCTGCGGATTATTCGGTGGCAACGAGCCTTCACAGAAGCGAGATCAGCCTTCTCGGCAAGGCCGCATTATTGGTTTGGACGGTGAAAGCTCTGCGGTACCACCTGTTGGCCACATGGCACCAGCGGCGGTCGCTAGTGGACGTGGAGAGAGGTCGCCTTCCTCCCCGTGGAGCCCTGCTTGGGGGTGGCAGCCGCAATGTTTTGGGGGAGACGGCCCTATGGATGAATAATTTGACATTGGAACTTCGACTGAGTTGCACCTAATACGAATAAATGAGTGTCAGGATGCTGCTATTGCAAATCGGAGTTGATCATGATATACCCCCCTGTCTTACTGGTTAACCAAATTCGCAGGTAACCCAAGGATTAATTTGTATTATAGCTCTATCGGTGGGTTGGGGGGTTGGTTACCTGATTGGCGTATAGCGATGGCTAGGAATGCTGTTTAAACCGGCGCTTTTGTGTATGTGCTCCGCTGACCTCCTCTTGTTGCAACAACAGTTGAATTCGTTTTGATTTCTTCGGTAAACGGCACAGAAGCTTTGGGAGAACAGGAGCAGTGGATTTTTGGAATTTTTGGACTCGCTGCAGAGGATCGCTGAAAGCATGTTGTTTTGCTCACCCGGCCCTTTAGCAATGTCGATCGTGAAACATTTACCTGCTATATGGGACTCGGCAGCTGTACCTCCTTTCTAATGTTCTTCTCTAGACAAGTAAATTAGCTGTTAACGCATGAAGCTGGAGTTTTTCATGTCATTCGCTTGTCTTAAAGAAAGCTGATATGCATTCTTGCAGACCGATTCACACTCCCCAGAATAATAAGCGTCTCCTCTTATCAATATTTGATCCCTTCTGCTTGCTGCGTTAGTCTCTTACCTTTTCACCTCTTCCCTTTTCTCTCTATATGTCTTTTTTCATGCATACTTAATTGGTCGTTTACTACTTCTTAGTTCTTCATTTCTGAACAACACGATGAATATTTGCCTGAACTTTGCCATGTGACTAATGGAATGATCGACGAGCGACACTGAACCTCTCAAGGGAGAATACGCGTTCCCCAGTACAAACTAACTTTGAATAACCTGGATTTTCAATTTCCAATTTTCAATTTTTTTCCTGATAAGGGCTTTGAGATTTGGAAAGCAAAAATACCGGGTAGAACATGAGAGCTTTCCCTTTTTCTAGAGCTGATGATCCTTCAAGTGCTCCCACAGGATTGTAGATCACTGTTAATCCAGAAAAGGGACTATACATCCCCCCTTGCAATAGTGGATCTTTTGCTCCTCTCTAGCTCCGCAGGCGCTCTCCCAATTCCCACGTATGTCGAGAAATCCAAACGGAACAAATAGTAAGAAGTTGACTCTTCCAACCTCCCTCAAGGAAACAATTGCTTAACGATTCTAGTAGTTTACTGTACGATGATAGAATTGGAATGGGCATCTATTCCCTGGATTGACATCAGCGACCTTTCCCCATCTTCTCTTAGGTCCACAACTGACTTCCCAATGTTTTCTACATGCCAACGGTAGAACGAATGCGAAAACGTTTCCAAGGGGCTCAACTCTACCAAGAGCAACGACGACTAAATTCGGGACAGGAAAGAAAAAAGAAAAATAATTCACCGACGGTTTATCACGCATCCAATTCAAGATCAAAAAGAGGATTGATATATTGCAAGGAGACTGAGAGATTACTCTCTATATCCAAGGATACAGAAGTCAACCCAAGAGGTTTTCCGATGTTCTTGTCCATGAGAATACCGAAATATGGTCAAATCATTCTTCCAAGGGCTTCTGGTTGGGGTATCAAGGCTGCAGAACGCTTGAAAAAGAATCGTTGACCCAGATGGGTGGCCTGTTTGTCCATAACACCAGATGATTCTAAATTTCACAGGCATGAATCGGCTACGCTTATAAGATATCATCGATATGGACATGAAGTCCCCTAACTTAAGGATGTCCTATTAACGAGGGAGGCAATGTCGCCTAGGTCATCCCTAGACGGCATTGGAGAAGCTCTAGAAATCAGCTCTAGAAATCCGCTCTCTACATCTCTCGGCAACGGAGACGACGCCATCCAGGTGTATGTACAGAAAAAAACTGACAATGGGCGAAAATGAGGCAGGACTTGATAGAGCTGGATGTAATTACACGACCCTGGGATTGGCAATTGCGCTACTATTCGCCAAATTTCCAAACTCAAATGCCTCAACCGAGGTATAAATGATTCCAAGGTTCCAAGGTTGGTATCCATTGGGTAGCTCTTCGTCCCTCCAATCACATCCAATCAACGCATTACGTCTCGAGGCACGTAACTTCATCCTGTTACAACTTGTCTCAGGGTTCTAAATTCCCGTTCGTTGGGGCGAAAAATGTGGAATTGAGAGGACAAACCACTGAATTCGGTACAGATCGTTCATGCGAAGCTTGTCATGGACACTGAAAAAGGTGACAATTAAACAAAAATCCTACTCAATCAAGTTTGTCAGGATGATGACGGATTCTATGGGCTTAGAAAAGGATTCCTGGGTCCGGCCTCCACTGTTAGTGTTGTCGGAATAAAGGAGTTCTGTTCATATTGAGATTTTATGTGGGCTTTATGGGCAGTACCATGGACCTGGTTACAGAAACACGTTTCCTACCCTTGCTTAGGTAGCTAGCATACTTCCATCTACATGCAATGCATGATGTCCTTAACCTATGCCTCCACAGTGTATCTGATATAGATATCGTTTCAACGGGCTAGAACCCAGAGTAATTTGCCACAGCAGTGTGCGCGAACCGAGATCCAGGATCTAGAACCAGGGTCCAGGATCTAAGAACCGGGGTTTTGCTGAAATTCGTTGCGAGAATTGGAATATTTCTTCCGGACTACATGGAGATTCCTTATCTCCAATCAGAGATTCATTGTTACCACAGCTGCTTGTACAGGGAAGTTCTAGCTATTAACCCCGTAACATGACGCGGACTTCAGACGTCTCAACGACTATCGGGCTCAGGTTCCACAGTTTATTCCAACTCTAACGTCGAAGACCATAAGCGGCATATCGGAGGTGACATGGGTCGTGGTGCTGGAAACGCTATGTATATGCCGCAAGGTGCCATGACTAAGCTGTTGGAGGTTGTTAAGCTTCCCTAGAGTGCATGCCGAAACCGACTTCGGGTTCGGGATGAGGAGAAGGACCCGAGCCTAAAAGTTTAATCTAATCCGTTATTCATGCGTTCAATGACACGGGACCAGTGAGACGTTCGGGAAACGTGCGCAAATCGACCAGAGGTCAACTGCTATCTCAGGTACCGTTGCAAATCAAAACAGAGGCAATCCAAATCTACAGTGTCAAATCATCTGCCCTGTGGCTGTCTCAGCATTTGAACCGAACTCAACCGTGACCGGGATTTCCTCCTCCGAGACTTCTAGTTGCTGGGGGCATGTAGTATTTTTTTGTGTTTAGACAGGATGGCAGGATGATACACAAAAGCTCAGTGGTCAAGGCGATTGAACGATCTAACGCTGCCTACTGCTGAGCTCAAAAAACGAGCCCTTTTCTCTCTAGACAAATCATGTTGGGGGAATACGGCTTACGCAGAAGAATATTCGGAAAAATGATGAGGAGAATGTTCAGACTTCACACTGCTCTCTTTAAGCAAGGCTTTTTGAGGTGCAAGTAACTCCTTTCAACCATCCCAGCTTTGCCTTCTACACATTTTGTCATACGGTGCCAGCACAGGATGACGGAATAAACGCGATATATTGGAAATACAGCAGATTCCAATAGAGATGCAACGGCTCTCAAACTGAATCCGTATTTTCCACGGCAAACAAAACCATCGGAAACGGCTCATTAAAACTTCATGTTGAAACACGATGTAACTATATATTATTCTGGACTAACCAGCTACGCCGTTGGAGCCGGATAAAAGCCTTGAGGCATGGTTGATAAAACAACGACATGGGTGATTCTCAAACTTTACCTTTGTCTTGCAGCAATTCTTAAAATAGATATCGATTGATTCCCATATTGAGGTTTGCTTACCATGGTAGTTAGGGGATTGATGTTGTTCTCTTGTTAAACGAGGTCAACACGTAGTTTTGACCCATGATAAACCTCTGGTTAAACTACACAGCTAGTCAATTACGGGCTAGGTCCACACGGATAACGAACGGCTGATACCGAGAAGTTTAACGTTAATTTTTTTTTCCCCCCGTTGCTTCGATCCCGAAGATCGACCAATAACTCTAATAAGCGGATCACAGCGGATGTCGTTGCGCCGGACTTGGGTTTGCCTTTTCGGCCCCCTCGGAAGCCAAATATCAGGCACGCCCCTGGCTGTCGGTTGAGGCGTTTCCTATCGAGGCGGCTTGTTTTGGTTAAAGTCGGGTTATCAAAGGTAACAACCCCTTAATAGTAACAACTGCTGAAGGGGTAGTAAGGAGCTAACTCTATATTCCTCTTTCTAAGCGACCCAGGAAGAATGGAATTCTGCTTCGCTCTACCCAAGTCCAAATGCTCAAAGGCCCGGGATATGTCGGAGTCATGAAATTTTGGGAAATTCCTGCTCCCGCTAAATCGCATGGCTTGGACGAGCCGAAGGGTCTGCTGCTGCCATCTAATAACGCGTCGGGATCTCCTGTATAAAAGGGGCATACGAGACCCCGCAAGAACTTCAAACGACGCATCTTCCATAAGTTCTACAGTTCATACACCAACAGCCTTATATTGAGTATTCCTCTATATTACACAACCCAACCAAACATCCTCTTTGCGCACCATCATGTTCACCTTCGGCAGCAACTGGTTCAACAGCCTTGCTGTTCTGTTCCTCTTGGGCGCCGCTACAGCAGCCCCTGCACCAGACAACATGGCGAACCATGAACCAAGCAATGCCACTCTGGTTCCTCGCAGCTGCCAGACAGTTGCTCCGAGAGTTTTAGCCCTGCTCAACGAGAACCAACCCGATGTTTTCATCCCTTCTTCCGACAACTTTATTGTCTCCCGCACTTCTCAACCGCCCCACAATGACCTGATTATGACATTTTCATTCGAATTACCATACGGAGCGACAGGCTGCATGCTACAGATCCAATGGCCTGAATCTGAACCCCCCTTCAGCTCTGGCCCCTCAGAGACAGTCGAAGTCTGGACGGTGAAGCCTTGGGGACCTAACGTTTTGGGATCGACTGAACCTACTTTTGCCAACCCGCCCGAGCTGGATCAAATGGTTGGCACAGTCAATTTCCCCCCGAAGCGACATCCGGGCGCTTTCAAGACAATTGTCGCCAGCGGTTCATGCACGTCCACCATGAGCTATTTGGTCAAATTCGCAGAATGGCAGAAAGAGGAAGGTTTTGTGGGTTTCGAAAACATGCCGGGCAGGTTGGGATGGTCATTGATTTACAACTGTTAGGCTGTTGGAACTCTTCTCCTGGCTAAGTAAGCTTGGGCTTTGTTTCTGTATGTGTGGGGTGTGGTTAAGACGATGGAATAATGTCGGTGACTTGGAGGGAACTTGAAACCAATTTTCATAGTTATTTTTAAGGGAATAAAAAGGGTTGGTATCATTTTATCTGTGTTGGTTGTCAGTGTAAATAACATCAGTGAAGATGTCATTTATTTTTATGAAAAACTTCTGGATGTGATGCATCAAAAGAGAATTCAAGAGTGAAAGATGGCAGATCTCCACATTTATTGTTATGTCATACAAGCAGCCAGCGAACTCTATCCACCAAACCAGCGCCCTAAACTAACTAGCTATTGGTTACCCTCCTCGGCCTCATATCCTCCAAGGTACTAACCATGTTAGAATAACCTAACTAATCGCCCTGAAGCTTAGTTTAGTCACTTCAACAAGTCAGGGGCATACAAAGATATGTGACCTCGCCAGAAGCTTGACCAACCTCTCCGCATAACCACACACTCAAATTGAAAATTATGCACATAAAAAGAGAAATCAGATGATAAAAACATTACCATGGTAGCTTCTCTTCGTAATCAATGATCTCAATTTCTTCTACTCTGGCCAGTGCTTGTCAACTACTTTTCAAGCGCTTTATACTGCAAGAGTCAGCAGTATTCTCTAAAACAAAAATCATCTATAGTTTTCTTCAAACTACAATGAAGAAGTATGAGCATCTATGTGATGATTTGAAATATATTTATCTAGAGAGGTTCCTAGTGATCTTTGAATTCTACATTACAGGCTTGACAAGAAATTCAATAGATGAAGAAGAATAATATCGTAGGTGAAATTATTTTAAGGTATTTTTTGTATTTATTATTATTTAATGAGTATTGTTCTTTTTTTTTTTTAAAAAAAAAAAAATACAATCTAATAAATAGAAATATAGTTTTATTTAATTAATAAAATATTTTTTATAAGAAGAATATATAGTTGTCTTAGTTCTTGAGTATAGAATTTATCACGTATTATTATGGCTCTTTGCTAGCACCAACCGAGGATTAGTTATATCTCATCCAACCAGACCTCACAACTCTACTAGCTGAAGGCAACGAAGTGTTTAATATTCATTAACGCCCAGATGGCAGCGGGGTCTCTGTTTACCTTGTGGAAATAACCCAAATTGAATGTGCTGCCCCTAGCTTGCTGTCGATTAACGCTCCTGCATCCGTATGGGCACTTCTTCGATATGACTGAGTGATATGATAACTACTGATTCAACGGAGATATTGCAGGACGCTCCCACCCGCACCCACACCCAATCCCACACTTGAGAACAGAATACGAAGCCAAATCACAAATGATCTTGTGAAGATCAAGTGCCCCCCTTTCCAAAACAACCACAATTGTCTATCCATAACTCAGCTAACTACTGGAATATCCTTTAGTGGAAGAGCAGCGTCACATCAACAACTGGAAGAAAGCTGACCTGGTGCAAGGCCATTCACTGACCTGAAGAATATTTTGAAGCTCAGCCTGGACAGGCTGAAGACATGATCCACCTTCTCGCGAGAAAAAAAAAAAAAATCATCAGCTTCCCTTTGCCGCAAGAACTCGACTTCGAGTCTTGCTACAGGCTCCTACACACCTGCTGATCAAGAGTCAAGGGACGGAAAGAGTGCCAAGTACAGATGCACTACTTATGAAACCCTCCTCACTACTAAAGGCAGCTTCATGCGCAAGTCAGAGCTAGGAATAACAGATAAGAGCAAGAGGATTTGTAAGGATTTAGTGGATATCAATCAACCTGTTCCCAAACACACAATGTTTCCAGATGATACATTTGACGAGTTTTGTCAAAGACTACAGGCAAAAGAATGAGTCAAGAGTTATCCAATACATATCCCGATTAATTGTACCTTCAGCAGAATCTCTCGCCGTTGACGGGGCCAAGAATCTTAAACACTTGGTTGAAAGTGTTAATGAACAGTGGAGCTCCTCCATTGCCTTCTGTGGACCGCGTCCGCAGCCGCATTATGCGGCCGGGTTCGGCCGTTCTGCGTTCACGGAAGACCAGCTGAAGAAATTCGAGCCGCTCCTGGCTACGACCCGGATACCTATAGCTCGTTCTTCCTGGCCACACCTTCTACATGTACTTCCCTTCTTGACCAGTGAGGTGAAGGGCACCACCGTGCTTGACATTGCTGACCGGCAGAACGCACACAGCATGACCCTTGCCGTGAGGGGCGTCGTTGAGCTGTTTAAACTTGTGGGACGTGAAGATGAGGTCAATCGCGATATCCTGCCTGGCTTTCTCGATCTCACCCGATCACAGGACTGTGAGAATTTACGGCCACTATGCAGTCATTGAGGAGAACAAGACTTCTTTCTACCGTCACCCAATCAGAACATTTGACTTCACTAGTGAGGAGGGGAAGCATAAGTGGAGCGCATACACGTTTGCCAAGAATGTTTACGATAAATGGATGCCGGATCACCTGAAAAGTATCCGGTCTGCCATGGATGATATCCCTCCTGGTGTGGTGTCCCAGTCAGAGCTTGGACTCTGTCAGTCAATCGCTCCATCCTTTGTGGACGACGATGACGGTCAATAAGTCAGGTGAGTTGTTGTGGCCTCAGCAGAAGTTACATCTAACTCTTAATTCGCTGAAGCGGCCAATGAGGCAGAAATAGTATATGCACATCAACATAACTGTATAAGAGGATCATTCGTACCTCTTTTCTATTCCTCAATTTAGAGGTGTCTGTACAGTGCAACTTGCTTTTCCCGCTCCTATTAAATGAACCACATATATTGTGCCACATGGCTCAATTAATCCCTTCTCGATGATGAATGACTATGTGATCGTGTCGCAACATAACTCGTAGGAAATGTTGCTACCAACTATGCAATGTGGCTTGGGAGGTTCGATGATCATGTGACCCTCCGGTAGACAAGTAACGATTCATATGAGCCCAGTTGCTAATTATGTGTTTCTGCCTGTGCCTTTCACAAGCATAGCGCAGAACAGCCTGCCCGGTAAGAATGCTCCAGTTCTCTCTCTTCCTCCTACTTTTCCTGCTTTCACATACCAGACATGGGTTCTGGAATCCCGTGGGCTGCTGACATTCTCGGATGTAAACTTAGTTATGACTGGATTGGTTTAGTTAACTAATGATCATACTGGTCAATTTATTCTCAACCATGCCACTTGAGTCCGGATGATGATATTGCCAGGAAGGGGCATTTGAAAGTTGTAGCCTCTGTGTAGCTTGACCTAAAAGCTGGCAGTTACTCCGCATAGCTTGCCCAATGATATACACGAATGAGAAGGCGCCGGTTGTTTCAATACAGGACCGTGTGGACAGTGAAGGTCTCGCAGTATGCAGCGATGAACCAGCTGCCCTGAGATGGTGGGCAGCGGTCCTCGCTCCTGGGCAAGGTTGGACGGCCTCGATAAGTGTGGACGGACGGTGTTGAATACCAATCTCCATGGCCTGTCCGCCTTAACGGCGAAGTTACATTCACTGTTAGAGGACCCTCTTTACTCGCCAATGCGAAATGCCCTGGGTCATCTCAAGCCTTCACGTATCTATCGGACTTTTGCCACCGTCGCAACCTTGGGAATCAGGCAAAAGCAGCCCTCGGAGCAGCTCTAGCATTCCCATCACACGCGCTCTGTCTGTCCCGAGAGACATGGAGCTACATGCCACCTTGGAAGCCTCCTGGGAGAGTCATAATAGACGATGCTCACATAGTGGCCTAAGAACATGCTCATTGTATGGGACATTACCTCTCCTACCAGTCATGGTCATGGTTGGGTACAGATGGTCGTTCTGTCATGGACCTAGGCTATTCGTCTCAACAGAGTGTCCCAGCGGCCTATAGTCGGCCAGTGCGTTTACGAAGTCAAAAGGAAGTCGGAATAGGAAATATGTCACAGAATGCTTCGAAAAGCTGTTCTCGAATGGTCTTCTGGGGCCGAGGGCAGCAAGGGATCGCTGCTCACGATCGAATGTTATATCAATCTCTAGCGGAGTAGATAGGTATGACTCCAGGAGATAGCGATGAAAGCGACGTGGAATCTCATGATTCCGAAGGCAGATCAAACGATATGGGATGTATTCAAGACTGGCTTGCTAATACACGCGCGAGTGATATACTCAGCTTAAATCTCTACCACGGATCAGCATTGAGGGGATGATGAGAGCCGCTGCACCGGTCAAGGGCGTTAGAATCACTACAAGTATTTTGTTATCGGAAAGGCTCCTTTATCTTCAGAAGTTCTACACTGTTTAAAACTTTCTCAATTGGGATATATTTCGGACCCTCTGGGGGTTATCAACAACCACATTTGGCCTGTCACATGATAGGTTAACCCATCTATCTGTTGGAGCCTAGGCTTCCTATTATGGACTAGCGCACCGCATAATATTATATAAGCATCCCTGAGATAGGCTACCAATACAACCACTTCAGACGTCCAACATTATCTTCCGACGATAATATATTGCTGCTCACCCTCAATTAACAGGCCCGTTAACCTTCCCAAGGCTCACGCCCCCCTGGCAGTTAGTGATCTATCCCTTTAGCTTTACAGATGGCAGCCACTTCTTTTTTAAGTGTCCAGTAAGCATTAACTGAATCAATTGAGATAGACTTCAGTGCCCATGCATCTGCACCCTTGACATGTTTCTGGCTGACATATTCAACTAGCAATTCCAACAAGTGTGTCTTGTCAACCTAATCAACCTTTTCCACCTTGAGGCTATCCAGCGTTGGAGGCAAAGCCCATGCTGAAGATAAGCAGATGAGCAGACAATGTGCTGACAATTGAAGTGTTACAAGCTTCTTTGAGGACGAAAAGTCGAGAGGTTCGTTATCCACACAGTTTATGTCAAAAGCGTGAAGCCTAAAATAGCGGAGATTGGGCAATTTGGATAGCAGGTGTGAGATTCACTGATTTGCAGTTGGTTCTGAGTTCAATCCAATGAGTTCAGCGAGTTGAACCATATCACTAGTGTCTCTCTTTGGCTCGGTTATGCTGAGTGTTTCGGTGTGTGAAACCATAACGGGTCATTCATGGATGAATCTCAACAATCTTAATATCTTGAGGTGGGTGGCTGCTGAAGGTTTAGGGCCCATCTTCTTGTATAGATGCTTTTCGGCAATTCTGCGAAACTCTTTGTTGACTTGCACCAAATTGGTGAGGCTCTTCTTGTCAAGTTCCTGGACAGCTTGTTCCACCAATTCGACCGGTAGTCTGCCAAACATTTTGGACAAATCCTATTTCCTATCTTATCATTGTCAGTTGGAGCTTTGAAATACTTTGGAGAACCCCTACCATGTGCAGAAAATGCAAGGGAGGGGAGAGGGAACGGAGCCTTGTGAAAATTTTATTCTGGCTTGCCTGGGTGTTTAGATCAGGAATCACTTGGGCATAATTACACAAAGCCACATCTCCCTTTGGATGTTGAAATTCTCGAAAACGCGAATGTGACCGAGCTTTTCCATGAAGGACGTCGTGGCAGACGTTAAAAAATCCGCAAAATTGGGTCCAGAAGCCAGAGCTAGACTCCATCGGCAGATGGTTCGGTCGCCCCTCACAGGCAGGGATTTGTGGGCGCGGTGCCAATTTCAGGGGTTGGTGACCTCCTTTATGAATATACAGCCCTACACTATGGAGTGAGTCTCTGTGGGCACACCTGTGCGGGAACGGGGGCAAATGACGGTAGCTTGGTCACTTCCATCTGCCCAATCATTGCATGCTTTTTGACTCCGAAATTGAAAATTTCAATTTCACGCTATATCCTGGAATTTTCAATGACCCCCTACGAAGAAACTTTCAAAAACCCTCCTCAACCATTTCCATCTTCGATGGAATACTCATGCAGACGGAGGTTCTATGGACCTTAATGCATACATTAGGCACACCCGGCTACGCAACAACATGCCTCGCTGCCCGATAGTCTCACAGGCTATGACAGCAATTCCGAGGTAAGCAAGTTTTAATGCATCCTCAGGCAGGAGGCGTGCGTTCTCGTTACTTGCGACGCCTTCCATGACGTGCTATTTACAAAATTTATTGACTAATAAACTAAAGAATAGATTCAGAAATCAGTTGAAAATTATTATAATTATTTCAGATTTTCTAACTGAACTAATTTAAATCTATTATATTTTCATAAGTTTATAATAACTAATTGAATTTCAATAGTTAATTCTCATTATAAAATCAGTCTCATCAAAGTTATATATATTATTATTTAGAATGTTATACTTAATTTTTATAAATTATACAAGCTTAAGTCACTTTTTAATAATTATAGAATTATCATTTTAGCTCTCTGAAAGTCATACTTATGATTAAAATATGTTGTATATATATATTAATTATAATATGTAATAAAGATGAAAATTTAGTTAATATCAACATTATATTGACCATGATTGACTAAAGAGAATTTGATTTATCATATCTCTTATATCACAAAAAATGAGAGAAAATTCTCATGAAGCTAGATTCAATATATGCTTAACAATAACAAATTCTTCTAGATATAAAAGTCATCTTGCATTTAAGATGCCTATTTTGTCTGATATATTTTCTAAAATATTTTTATATGAAAGTCTCAAGAATTCACATCATAGACTTTTACTACAATCTGATTACTCTGAAATTGAACTTATTTAATAGCCAATCTTGCAATTTCTAATTTAGATTCTTTTTGAGCTAATATCAAACTAGCTTATGACTCTGTGACACAATTGATTTTACATGATGATTGCATTCTAAAACTAAGTTGCCACTCTCATCTATGTGCAACTTTCACCCATGGATTACGTTACAAAGTATATAAACAAAGATTAAAGATGCATTATTTTAATTGGTGCCTGCTAAATTAAACTATATCACGTGAGTGGCTCAGAATGTGTTGTGTCTCAGGTAAAAGTAAATTGATTTATGGTTGCAAAGGCTGGGTTGAATCCGCAGATGTTGTTAAAGCAAGGTTTTGAAAGAACAATGGTTACTCACTTATTGAATTCTACACCATTTTCATCTGACATGTCGTTTACCTATGTTTTGAGCTTTTAGGAAAAGTATACCGATAGACTCTTGAGAATGTGAACACAAACTCCAGAGACATTCAAACCCTTTTTAAACCTAGCTGCAGATGTGTAATTATTAGGTCCAGAGAGGATATCAAAACTTTGAGGTTTTGTATTAGAAGATGTAAGGAAGACTAGTATTATAGGAAGTTCTGAGATCAAGAGCGTGAAGAGGAAATGCTTGTGGATATAATATGTTAGGAATCCAAAAGACAATTTGCCAACAAGGGACAGTTCGAAGTCAATGAAAGATGAAATCAACAAATATGTTCTCACGCTTGCTAGCAAATCCATATGCATAGAAAAAAAAAAAAAAGGTTCCTTTTATGAAACAGTTTGCGATATGAAAGGGAGCTGGTCTCGCATAACGGAAGAAAAGCAGCAAAGTAAAAAATTGCTTACGAATACCCGCAATTTATTGAGCATTGCCCAACAAATTTTGCAAAAGTACATAGAGTATTCGAATGACCCTTCAAAGACCAGTGAAGAATCGACTAGCCCATTCAAGCTCCGGATCACCGTTCGCAAAATCCCATCCCACAATCTTGTGATCTAAACTAGCACATACAAGCTGCCGCGCGTCAAATTGTAGTTTGAAAACTCTGGCGGTTGGGTGGGCTGCGGGACGGGGTAAGGGCACATTAGCGCCGAGTATCTGGGCTTGAACTTGCTGAAGTGCTGGGGGAGCCTCTTGAGTGACTGCATCAATCGCCGGGCCCACGGGATTCGGTACGTTATTATTTGCAGTATTTTCGGGCTGCATTGCTCCTGGCGTAAGAGGGTCTTGTTGCGAAGTTTGGGGCTCTGGTTGCTCTGCAACGGAAGGCTGAAGAGATTGACCAGGGAGCGGAGAAATTTGTTGACTGGCCAGGGCGCTTTGATCTTGAGAGCTGATTGCCGCTGCTGCTCTCGCTGCTTCATCCTGGCGAAGTCTTTGCCCAATTACCCATTTACCTTCCAGATCTTTCTTCCATATAATTATGGTTTCGTCGTAAGAGCCGGATACAATGCGTCCCCAGGTGCTTCCGCCGCCGCCAGGAGGAATTTTAGCTCCCAGAGCAATAATGTCGCTTGGACTCTTGGATCCTGCGATTGTAGCCATCCGCGACCTTCGTTCGCGACGGCTTGCTGAGCTTGATTCAGGAATATCGCCACGTAGTTGAGCCTTCCAATATTGAGTGTCTACTGCCATAGCTTCGAGTCGCAATGTCTCTTCTGCCCCGGGGGGATCTCCAAAACCTGCTTGAACTGTCCGCACGAGACCATGGTGTCCATGCAAGCAAGCAACTTCAGCCCCCGAGGCATGGTCATATATTCGTATGGTATTATCATTACTACCACTGACAATCCGTCGACTATCGAATTGGATGCACGCAATGCCTTTCTTGTGGCCGATTAGAGTCTTCCGACAGATCCCATTATGTATATCCCATACTTTGATTAAACGATCCCCCGAGGCAGACACAATTTCATTCTCGTCGATCTGAATGGCATTCACGGCAGCTCCATGGCCTTCAAGGGTCATAAGTAAGGAGTAAGGTGATAGAACCTTGACCAGTCGATTTGCGATTTGGGTTTCCAACACACTAGGAGATATCAAAGAGGTATCGACGATATAGGACGGATATCTCGCACTGGCGCCTTTGAACAAGGTGGGATAATTTTTATCCGTTGGCGATAGTTCCTGTCTGTTCCAAACTTTTATTGATTTGTCCTTTGAACAGGTCACCAAAAATCGATTATCGAAGCGCAAGTTTAATACCGAGTCATCATGCGCATTGGCAAGCTCTTGAACCTTTTCTCCAGTGGAAAAACGCCAAATTATGACGCTCTTGTCGCTGCTTCCAGATATAATGACATCCTCTTGTGGGCTAGGGTCAAACTGCAGACAGAGAACGGACTTGCTGTGCCCCATCAAGGGGCTCCCTCTAAGCCTCCTTGTTTCCAGATTCCAGACTCTTATTGTTCTGTCACGGCTGCCACTCACAAGCCATTTACCAGAAAACTGGAGAGTGTATACGCATTCTGTATGCGCCTGTGAGGGACAGGATGGGTGTGGCAGCTGGAAATTGGTATAGCGTCCCTTCCTCCAGTTGTCTTCTAGTTTTCGTCGTAGTCTGTATAGATATGGCCAGTTTAGTCTAGATGTACCATTGATGTTCTTCATGAGTTGTGGAGGCCCCATAGGGGAAATGTTGTCTGTTGGAGACGATTGAAATGAATGATACTCCGCAGAGTTGTTAGTCTGGCTGGACTTTCGGCTGTGGGGCAAATCGCGAAGTTCCAGAGGTTGGTGAGGGTGGCTTTGTTCTGACGAAGAGCTAGCCGAGTTGTCATCATGGCTAGCATCACGCATCTCGTGGTCGCCTTCCGCATCAGCTAGGACACTAATATCCGATGTGGAAATCCCATCGGCTTCGACCGTTCCATGCTGCTCATTCCATGGGGGACTTGCATCTTCCATACTGCCGTTTTCAATTCGGGAATTTCTCTTCGAGTCGATCCACCCTGGTGGAACACGTCGCTTTAGCTTTGGCTGCCCCTTATCTGTATCCAAACGCCTCGTTCTTGACTTCCGGTTATGTGAAAAGACTGGCTTGGAGAGGGTTTGCTCGAAATTTCGAATCGCCTCCATGTCGAAGCGCCATCCTTCTTGAGTATAGAGATGCCTCCATAGCCGGGAATCTATAATTCTCTCTCTCCACGATTTGGATGCAAGTGAAGCAGTAAGCAGAGTGGAAGTGTCAAGATATGAGAATATTTCCGATGTGATTTCGGGAGGAAGTTTGAGCACAGGATCCATGTGGAGGAAGGGAGTCAGTCGATCCACGACCGCAGCTATTGACGACGTGCGCAGGGTTCTCAATATGTTAAAAGCCAATTCTACACCCAACGTTAACATTAATAATCGCTGCAACAAGATATCTAGTTAAAAAGAAAAGGACAAAGTCACCTGCTCTGTCAGTTTCGCTGAGTGTAAGCATCCAACTCGGGAGAACTAGGCCTTCGTCTGATGATTGAACTACCTCATTTTCTGCTTGGCTTCTAGTTTCGTCCGAGTAGCCTTCATCCAGCTTGAAAGATGCTAGGACAGACGTAGGAGCAAATTCTCCACGATATTTCGCAACTTGTTGTAGCCTTGGTGTCTGTATGGCGCCCGCTGTCGCTGCCGCGTCACATTCCATGAGGGTGTCACTCTGGAGTTATGCAGAGATCTGACGAGGGGTAATGAAATATAGCAAATACGCGTAGTTCTGTATGATTAACCGGTCAAGGTGCGCTCAAGGTCCCAGTTCAGTATCAGTACGGAGTACTGGTACTGACAAATAACAGCCTTACTCCGTCAGTTTCTCGAGGCAAGACTTGCAAGTGGGGAGGGAGTCTCCTGGTTGGTCCTGCAAAGGAGGAACAGAGAGTACAGGTACAAGCGAATTAATAGCAGAGATGTTTGTAATGGGTTGCCGGAGAATGTGTGAACAAAGGAAGGTTAATTGTAAGTATATATTAAGGACGCAATGGGATGATTTCTTTGGCGGGTTTCAGCAGAGCAAAACAGCTTCGCAGTGGACTAGTTGGTTTGATAGCGCACCCCACCATCCGAAGGCCGTATATACAGCTATATCCCGCGCAACGCAACCTGTCCTCCTTGTATAAAACAAAGACTTATTATGGCTGTAGGAAAGTCAAGTTTGACCTGAACAATGCGAGAGGAGTAGTTTAGTTGGTTGATGTTTCGTTACTCCTATTGTAGTTAGTTGTTGTAACTATGTAGCTGTGCAATAACGGTTCCTTGTCCCATGGAATTATCTCCGATGGTCGCGTGGGTGGAGTCGCAGCTGAGTCATCCACTCTGCAAGGAGTCGCGGTCAGGTGATTGTGCCATGGTTGTTTTGGCACTAGTCCCGATTAGGTTCGGGCTCTCCGGTGGTTCCACCAGCTTAGTCATGGTACCTGCGCAGGCGGAGCCGCATGCCCGATCCAGCCGAACATTCTGAAAAGCGCTGACTCCTGAAACATGACTGCACAATCCAAACCACTTCAGGCCCATCTCTGGCGCCCTTGTCACTTTGCGTCTGCCATCCAGCCATCGACTCAATGCACCTCTGCACTCTCGTCTGCAAATAGGCCCTCACTCTCCTGCTTTCCTCAGCACAGAACTTTCGGTTGTCGTGTGTGCTTTCGAGGTACGTCGCCCTTATCCGTACCCCCTCTCCCTCCTATCCGCGAACATTGAAATCACCTCCAATCCAAGTCCAAGGTGCTGACAACCTCCCCAGAAACCCGCCCATCACTTAGATTATCCTCATCTTTTTCGTTTTAGTCGTTCCTGCTGACATTGCTTCTTCTTTTTAGCGCCTTATATGCGCCGCACCGGACAGCGCTACCCTGCCTATATATACTTGGCACCGCGAAATTCAAGAGGTATCGAAAGCACCCATCTCAAGCCCTCACTGGAATTCCTGTTGCCAATTAGCCAAATTTACCGTCTTATACACTTGGTCCCGTAACTTGTTTTGGGATATAGCCTACCTAGGTAGTTGCTTGACGACCCATGGTCTCGGTTCCTGAAAAGGACCAGGAAATCTGGCCGGGAGAGTCAAAGCGAACCTGATTCGATTTTAAATAACCGCGTCGAGATATTTTCGTTAACCAGACAATATGGATCCCGCAGCTGCTAATGGAGGCCCGGTTATGGCGGAGGATAATATCATCAATCGAAGAGGGGGGGAATCGTTATTCCAGAGCTGCGCAAGCCTGAAAAAGAGACTTGCTGAGGTCCCTGGTTTCGAACCCCATCTTGCAGAAATGGCAGAGATGGACAGAGCGGATGAGGCGATAGATCCTGTTGCTTCTATATGGAGATGTCTGCGGCAAGGTTATCCGCTAATGACAATCTTCAACGCCTCCAAGCCTGCAGAGCCCCTTACTATCGACACTGATAAAGTCCCAGAGGCAAGACGGCCAAAGGCAGCGGCTTTTAAGTTTCTCCAAGCTTGTTTGTTAGAGTTGGAGTTTCCCCAGCAGGAATGTTTCCTTATCACTGATCTTTATGGGGAAAACACAACGGGCTTTGTGAAGGTGGATATTCCCTCCCTCCTGAATAACTGTGGTCTCTTTTATTGCATTTTCGCTAACTTTTCGTGTAAGGTCATTAAAATGGTCAGCCGCGTTCTAGATATTCTTGAAATGCGTGGTCAGCTTTATCAACATTCTGCAACAGCCGCCGGTCCAAACCAAGGTGAAAAGGTCAAGCTTACTCGGAAAGAGCATATTTTGAAAGAGATGCTGGAAACAGAACGAGATTATGTCCACCACCTTCAAAATTTGCAAGCGTTAAAAAAGGAATTGGAGGAAACTGGGGCGCTGAATGGCGATTCGAGCCATCAGATCTTTTTGAATCTTAATAACCTTCTTGACTTTGCTCAGCGATTTCTTATTCGTATGGAGCAACACAATGCCCTCCCTGAAGATACGCAGAACTGGGGAGACCTTTTTATCCAACATCAGGAAGGATTTCGCCAGTACGAACCTTTTATCGCCAATCAACTTCGATGCGATGCTGTTTGTGCAAAGGAATGGGATAAAATCAAGGCTGCGCCACGGTCTATTGACCTCCAGCAAATGGTGGCACAGCAGTCCACTCTAAATGGATTTTTCGTCAAACCATTTCAACGTCTTACTAAGTATCCTATGATGCTCTCGGTAAGATTTAATATACTGGGTTACTATGGTCACTTGCGGCCAGTCACTAAAATGTAACTTGTCTATAGGAACTGAAAAAGCAGACCAATCGCGAAGACCTTGTTGCCGACATTTCCACTGCCATTGACATTGTTCAAGCGGTTTTAGACCAAGCAAACCGTGCAGTTGACAAAGAACACTTGGCCAACGCCGTTGCCGATCTCGCTTCTCGTGTTGATGATTGGAAAGCCCTTAAAGTTGATATATTTGGTGAACTGCTTCGGTTCGGCACTTTCACCGTGCTGAAGGGTGACGGAGGCAGAGATTCAGAAAGAGAGGTTCGTACGGCCCTTTCACAGTTTAATACCCAACATTGGCCCATTCGGTATCGCCGCCCTTCCCTACGTAGGCAATCTGTGAAAATCCGCATGTGTCTGTTAGGTGTCGATTCCCTGACACCCAATCATCCCTCCCCAACAAGGCTATCTGGATTCTATCCCTCTGGAACTCCTTCCCAGGACCCGTCCCCTAGATTATCTGAGTTTACGGTTTTCTCGAGGAAATCAAGCTTTTGCTCTACGACCTTGAAAGGATTTGGCCTTCCCCTGGTGGAGAAATCTCACCCACCTCTTGCATCTAATGGACCTGGGCAACTAGAACACTTCCACCCACAATCCAACATTTCCATGGCAGATGATTTCCCGAGTCAGCCAGGGAGCACTAGTTACAAAGGACCCTTTTCTCCTGGCACCACCCCGCCATCCCCCTGTCCACAATTGCACAAACAAAAGAGCTTTCCCACACAACTATCTGGGCCTGATAGACGATCACGTACCTTGTCAACCATTGATCGTCTAATTATTGCCAACGAAAGCTCAAGAGCTAACTTGGATGAATGATCACCTTTCTTCGCCAAAAAGGAAAGGGCAGGACAAGCATAGCTAGCCATGGCGTTTCTTCTCCTTTTGTTTCGCGGGCGTTCTGGATATTCTTCTCAGAATGCTTCTCTTCTAACCCAAGAGGAGAATTCAAGTTGGTCCCATGGACTCCAGGGTTCATTACAACCTCTATTTCCTTACGCGTTCTTTACATGATACCTATGTCTGCACTATCTAGCATTGTTCCTTTAGCGAGTTCCATCCCAGTGGCCAATATAACAGGACATTGCATTAAACCAATTTCTACGTGACTAAAACACGGAACTGGAGAACCCTTTGACAGAAACTGTGGCTAACTTACTACTTTTATGGTATATCAGTATCACATCTATCTTTTCGAACGCATACTTCTTTGCTGCAAAGATATAAACCCCAACAAACAAAAGACCAAGCTCATGAGCAAAGAAAAACCAAATGCTGCGGCCAAAGGAAAGCCACGACTTCAATTAAAAGGTCGAATTTACATGGCTAATGTTACCGAAATAATATCACTTCAAAGACCAGGTCTGTTTCTTCTCTCCGTTTAGTATTTGGGGGTATTCTTCGGCATATTTTGCTAATATAACTACACTTTCAGGATCTTACAAAATCCAAATCTTCTGGAAAGGTGATCCAGGTGTTGTCGACAACTTTTCCATTCGCTATACAAATGAGGATACTATGCGCAAATGGTACAAAGATATCGACACTCAACGAGCTATTCAAAACGAGGAGAGGGCCACCCGGCACACTGGCACCTCTGAAACAGAGTTCACCTACCTGAAGATGGGACCCAAAATTCAAAATCCCTATCAGGAGGAGTACGAAGCCGAGGAGGAGCTTTCTCGGGAAAATACCAATTTCTCAGACTTTTCAGTGTCTAGAAATGCTTCAAGTACGAGTTTGCGGGCGCGGGCGCGGTCGGCTACAGGTGGTAGTAGCGGCTCTGGTTCAATATCGAGCCGACCTCAACGGTTTCCCATGCCCGAACCACCTCTTTCGGTTTCGACCCATTTCCCTAACGGGGCCATATCTCCCGGAGATCGGAATGGGAACTCCTATTTCTCTCCAGTCACAGAGACTGGCTCTACACGTTCCAGCTCTCAGACCATGTTTTCGTACTCACGCCAAGTCACACCATCAACTCCTTGGATGGAGGACTCCAACCGGTACACGGCTCCGGCAATGCCAAGAGCAGCATCGAAAGACGGCACAACCTCCAACCCATACTTCACCCACAATAACCAAAGGGGCGCCCAGCGTCCCTCACTCCCACCCCTTTCTTCGTCCCATCATTCCCAACATGGTGGAATGTCTCAGTCCAGAATGCGATCTGCAAGCAGCCCTGACATCCACCACCATTCCAATGCACCCGACTCCCGCCGTCATGTTAATGGTCATTGCGTGCAGGCGGTTGATAATGTCCCTGTTCCTCCTATTCCCGCCCACATGGCGAATATGAGAGCTCCAGTTAATCGCAGCCAAACAAATTCCCCAATAAATAACAATCTTCCTATCCGGTCCGCCACACAATCACCAGGCGCTCAGCAACGTCATGGGCACCCACAGGTCCCATTCGCCGACGCACAGTTATATAATCGGATTGATACTCGTTCACAGCCACCAGCCACATCGAACCTCATACAAGCCCCTCTATCCTCTCCAATGAGCCAAGACGGCGAGCAGGAACTCTACATGCCTAGCCAATTAAAAGCCAAAGTTAACTTCGATGACAACTACGTCACATTGGTCATTGCAAGCAACATTCTGTTCCGATCTCTAACCGATCGTGTCGACGCAAAGCTTGCTCGCTTCACGGACCGGTCTATTGGGAACAAATCCGTGAGACTGCGGTATCGAGATGAGGATGGAGACTTTGTTACAATTGATAGCGATGAAGCTGTTCAACTTGCCTTTATGGAGTGGCGCGACCAGCACCAGAACATGTTGGCCAATGGGCAGGTTGGGGAAATTCAACTATTTTGCCAAGCCGTGGAAAATTGAGAGTTCATGTCTCTTGGGAAGAGGTTCCGATCTGCCTCTGGAGCCAAAATCTCCCGTCCAATAGTAGGAACTGGAATACTTCCCTTTCTAACTTGAATTTCTTGTTGGATTTCCAGTCTTCTCTTCCATTCTTCTTTCTTTTTACTTATTCATCGACGCATCCCATGGCAGTTTCCGGCGTCGACGACTTGGTTTGTTTCTGACTTAGAATCAGCAGGATTGGCTTAAGGACTTCGTTGCTTTAGTCGTTGTTAGTCGTTATGCACTTGATTTCCCACTCACCACGCTCCACGCTCCACGCTCCACTCTCCGCACAGCCGCAGCGCCAAATCCAATAGCGTGTCGGACGTCAATTCAACAACAACCACCTCCAAACACCATTTGCACTTCCCTTCATCTTGCTTTTTGAGAGACGGTAGCACTTGGATCAAAGGAGTCAAGCCGTTACTTTTTGTCGAGAAGCCTGTAATATCTCCTGCTCTGGCCCCGACTCCCGCTTCTCCAGTTTTGTTTTTGTTTCTACCAAATTGTGACCCCCTGTTAGCCTCGTCACCACGTGTGAGACAGTGGAGGTTCCTGTGGACAGACATTGAGTTTGATTTTCATCCTTTCCGTTATACCATCAAAGAAATGACCGTATGATTGTACGCACCCTATTTAGATGTTGATTTCTGTGTTTTGATTGACCCTCCTTGGCTACGTTGAAGAGCGCATTACCGAAGACTATCCCCATAAATATCTTCTGTCACCGTCAAGCATGCATCTTTTGCATAAGCCTCTATAACTACACGTTGCTATCATCTGTTCACAAGCCTCCCCCCCCCTTTTTTTTTCTTTTTTTCCTTTTTTTTTGGGGTTTGATTAGCTTTATTTTTTCTTGTTTTCTTTTACTTTTCCTTGTGCCCGACCTGTGAGGTATCTGCGGAGCACCCAACATCTATATATATACGCAATAAGTATCAGGAAATGGATTACTGTGCAATTTCGTAGGTTCTGTATCAAATCCAATGGAGGCATCCTAGGCATATGTTTGCTCATAATGACTCTATGCCGATCAATGTAAAGAATCTCGTTTCAAGGCCAGCTGGGATCGACTCGACTTGTCCTCAAATTAAGGCATTAACATCGGAAGCCAAAGTATACAATTTCAGCTCTATTTTAAACCCCGGAATTTTTCAACCAGCTAGAATGGGCGAGGTAATGTGGTTGGCGGTCGATCATCGTCTTGGCTCGCTGTTCTGGTGTGTGATATGCCCTCAGCTAGAAAATGTCAACTACGGATGGTGACATGTCAACCTCGATCACACTCACTGCGCATTGCGCATTGGGCAGCATTAAAACCCTACGCAATCCCTCTTACAGTGCAGGGGATGTTTCACAGCCAGTCATGTTGCAGAGCAAATATTCACGGGCCCTTGAGTGAGGCATTTATTAACTATATGATGGCCCCCTTCTGTCCTGGAAGTTGAAAAGCATGCATTCTAGCCCCCTCCACTTACTCACTAGAACACAAAGAAAAAGAAAGAAAAAGATAGACTCATAGATATATGACTTACTTCGCACCATTGCGAATCTCCTGCAGTAACTACCCTAACAATGAGTTTCTCAGGTCGTCGACTCTCGCTCCTGAGCCCCTCCCAGAACCGCCGCTTCTCTGCCAGCAAAGAGCTTTCTCAGAACGGTTTGTCTTATGCCAACCACCACCCTCATATAGCGACCCGTTGAGAAAAACGGAAGTTTGTGAAGATTTTTGCCTTTGCTCATTTTTCCCAAATAAATACTCCTGTAACAGAGAAGTCCTCCAAAACCCACCGTCAATTCCGAGATGCACACGAAGGCCACCGTCCTCACGCCGGCCTAGACGCAACCCGCGCCTCGACCGGCGTCGTTTGGACCACCGAACGAGCTTCTGAACACGGGTTCCTTGAAGACCCTTCCTCATGGGCGAATCTAGGTCAGGGTGCTCCTGAAGTGGATGACAATATTGCTGGAAGCTTTCCCCGTCCCACCTCGATCCCTATAACTTCCGCAGTCCGTGAATATGGGCCAACGGCTGGCATCAAGCCGCTTCGTGCAGCTGTTGCGAGGTTGTATAACGAGCATTACCGACAGGGAAAACAAGGCTATACCTGGGAGAATGTCTGTATCGTTCCTGGTGGGAGGGCAGGGTTGATTCGGATTGCGGCAATATTGGGCAATTCCTATCTGTCGTTCCCCATCCCAGATTATTCGGCGTACTCGGAGATGTTGTCACTGTTCAAGAATGTGAGTGATCTATCTCTTTCTTCTGTTCTCTCCTGCGTGTTTTGTGACCAAGACTGGAAGGCATCTTCGTCCCTTTGTCTCTAGGACGAATGTTGATAGGGAGGTACAGTTTGCTGCGGTTCCAATGCCCTTATCCGAAGCGGACGGGTACCATATACACCCTGATAAGATTGCGGAGGAGATTGCTCGAGGTACTTCAGTCCTGTTGACGTCCAACCCCCGGAACCCAACAGGTCATGTTGTCAATAATCCTGAGCTGGCTAAGATCCAAGATATCTGTCGCGGAAGGGCAACCCTGATCTTGGATGAGTTCTACGCCGGGTATAATTATAGTAATGGCTGCGATGGCTCAACTACTAGTGCAGCAATGAACATCGAAGATGTTGACACCGATGGTATGTTTATATATTAGAATATCTCTTTTCATTTACTTTTCAAAGCATCCTCCTTCCAACTAATCTCATTGATCAGACGTCCTTATCATCGACGGTCTGACCAAGAGGTTCCGCCTCCCTGGCTGGCGAATCGCCTGGATCCTAGGGCCCAAGGAATTCATCGAAGCCCTTTCCTCCGCCGGTTCCTATTTGGACGGCGGTGCCAATGTCCCCTTCCAAGAGGCCGCAATTCCAATGCTGGAACCGTCTCTTGTCCGTGCAGAAATGAAAGCGCTGCAGGTCCATTTCCGCGACAAGCGGGACTACGTGCTAGGGCGCCTGAAGGACATTGGGTTCCAGATTAAGGATATACCAGATGCTACATTCTATATCTGGCTTGATCTCACTGCGCTGGATCCTCCTCTGCCGGCTTCAGCAAACATCTCGGATGGTCTGAATTTCTTCAACGCCCTGTTGACTGAGAAGGTGATTGTTGTTCCTGGCATATTCTTCGACCTGAACCCGGCGAAAAGACGGGATTTGTTTGACAGCCCCTGCCATCACTTTGTCCGGCTCAGTTATGGGCCACATATGGACGTTTTGAAGCGAGGGTTGGATGGTATTGAGAGGGTCATTCGCCGCACGAGGGGGGAGACCGTTGTCACAAATTTGGAGGACGAAAGTGCTGTTCAAGATTAAACTCCTAAACAACTCCCCACCACCACATACGTTGTTTCATTATATTTGCTTCGTTTCTTCGATTACTAGTTGGAGCCCAGATGACTGGATTTTTCTGTCAGTTGACCTTTTTGAATGGCTTCCAATCTATCTCAGGGCACCTCGATCTTAAATTTCACTCTAGAGCAGAATATGAAGTGGTTCACATTCATGAATTTTATATGTTAAGTTTACTTAGCAATTAGTTACTGCGTAGATAATTAGCTATATTCTCTGCAAACGAGAAATAGTCCTCTGGCGGGGAAAAGTGTTGCCTAAGCTTACTACCAGATATTTGCTAAAGAGAAAAGGTCATAAGAGTATGATGCCGCTATTCACAGCACCTTTGCCTAAGCATGAATAAACAATGCCGGGGACAAGTTAGGCCACACACAGTTCGCTTCCCTCGCAACAGAACAGACATTGGAAACCACTGTCGAGTCGAGGAACGATATCTGTATATCTCCACGTGAATTTGTGGGATGGTTTGTTCTCGTATTGTGGGGGGAAGCTCTCTCTATGTGGGGGCGACTGCTCGGGGCAACGGGGCGTTCCTTTTGCCTTGGTTATTGGCCCAACTGGTATATGACAAATCCTTCCCGGAAACTATTGGTCACGTGCATCTACTCTCCATCCCATTCGACTTGAACCGGCTTCTTCCCTGTCAAAGGCGGGAGTCGCAAACTTGACGACTGTGTATCTCAGTGCTCGGGGACAATGTATTGTTCATAACCCACCTCTCCCCACCCCATACATCGCACCGATGTCTCTGCTTTGTCCTAGGATCTAGACACCATGTCGAAGAAACCGCGGTTATCCCGCATCTTCTCCACCACTTTATTTACTGTTTTAGCTTTTGTCCTTTTCGTTCTGACGCTCCTAACCCCAGGGGATATAATCTACCAATCCTTCAATTCTCGCCGGCTGGGCAACATATTCATTGTCAGTGGTGTTTATATTATAACACTGCTTCTGGCTATGCTGGTTTATGCCAGCCGTATTTTTTCAAACCGGAGTGTTCTTTCTGGTATCCCCAAGCCTTGGGTCCCAGTGGAAAAACCTGATGTCCCCAAGAGTGTACGAAGACTCGTTGTTGAAGGCCTAACCAGGAGTGCCATAATTGCTCAGCAATCACGGCCAAGAGACAGGACTGGAGAAGACAACAGCGGGTTGAAACCCAGCTTGACCATTCCTGCTACAGGAACGCCGCCCTGGGGACATATCTCACACCCTGGCTGGACCGCCCCTGACTGTCCAGATATGCCTAGCCAAGAATTCGAGCCCGTGATAAGGGAGCTTCCCCATCTTATAGAGGCAAAAGCAGTATCTCTTGCTCCTCTGGATCCTCGTCACCTCATCGCTGGCGACCACAACACTGATCAATCCGGCGAATATCAATCAATTCCGGATTCCCGGATAGTCGAAATACTCAGGCGACCACGTAACATGTGCCTACGTGACTATATCAGTCATCTAACGAATCTCAATCTCGTAAACCCTCCAGAGCTGGGCCGCTCATTTACCCGTCTCTACGAGCGCGGCAGGTTCGCCAACATGCCCTTGAGAGAGCCGGAATTCAGGTCCCTTACTACCATGTTTGCAGAGCTCCTGCGAGGCATGACGGCCCTCGATCGGGATATCGTTGCAGAAATCCAATCAGAGAACTCTGTCGACGGCACGGAACCAGCCAGTTCAGTCTCAAGCCATATAAACCCCCTAAACACCATGTCCGCAAGCTCCAGCGTGTTCTTGGCGTCCTCCAGTCGATCCGGCTCCAATATCCAAAACGGCCAGCGCAGACACTTCCGCCCCTCCAGCACACCCAAGAGTGGATCCTTTAATCTCGATAGGTCTAGTGATCACCAAAGCTTGCGTTCTCGCAGCAGTGGAACGCCGTCTCTGCAAAATTTGCGTCCCAAAACCTCCAGCTCCAATTTTTCGGCTTCTAGTGACGGTGAGAGTGTTATTCAGCGCACGCAGTCGCAGATATCTCAATTGAATGCTACTGATGTGAACACACCTGAGGAATTTGCAGGAGCTGAATGGCGGTGATGCAGATGATTTCATTTCCCCCATCTGTCCTTTTACGATTTTTTCCCCAGTGTATGAGTATTTAACTTCTCCCTTCCTATGGTTGTTGTCTCACTAAGCACAGCTTCTTGCCATTTAATAGGGAGGAAAACTGGCTTCCTTTTTTTTTTTTTTTTTTTTTTTTTTTGGCTTTTCTTTTCTTTATCCTTTGTGCCTTTTAATTTAAGGTGTATAGGTGTATTAAGGACATGGATGCTATTTCTTTTCTTTCTCTCTTTTTCATGCTGATTTTATATATACCCCTGGAGTTCACAGAATGATGTTGCATGATTGATCTTCTTTCCTCTTCAATCCATAAGAGTATGGCTATTGTATAGAGTTGCATGTGATTTCCCTATTGCACTTGTGCTCATTACTAATCAATTATTTCATTTACAAGGAGTCTCCTTTCTATCTTTTCTTAAGGATATTATATCAATGTTATCATCTGCCAACTGCAGGCCTTGTGTCTTCCTCCTCCCTCTCTATATCCCTCTCATCTTTATCTCTCTCCGTCACACACACACACACACACATACTTTCTTTTCTTTTCTTTTCTTCTTCTTTTTTGATATTTGTTGGTAAATGAAAGAGAGTACGTCCAAGTTCCAGTTGAGTGTATCATGAATATTGATGATTACCATTTTTGATAGATGCCTGAGTGCATTCATATCTACATATCTCTCTCCAATCATGAACACCTGGCAGTGGTGCATGATGGTTTGGAGTCAGTGCTGGTTGCTCTGTCTGGCCCAGAGCAACCAGCACAATAATTTCAGCATCTTCACACATAAAATCAAATTTCAGGTTCAAACATCATCCAACTAGCACGGTCTGGTAGGAACACTCAAAGTCGAGGCAGCATAATCATGTTATCGCAGGTTCCTAATCAGCTTTCCTTCAGTGCCCATCCAACTAACACAATCTCCGACGATTCTCTCGCCCTTCCTCCGTCTGAAATCGGGAGTCCCCGGAAAGTGGGCAGCAAAATTCCCGGTGAGACTGTGAGTCGAGAGGCCGAATGGTTGCAAGGCTTATTTGGAAGGTATGCGCAATACTGGCAGATTGGATATTTCCGTTCTGCCATTCCCAGGGGATATGTCACAGGCTTCCAAACAGCCGCATGGGGGCGGAGATTTTGTTACCTGTTCAAGAAATAACTAAGGAGAAATAGGTACTTCGATTCGCAACCTTATTCAGATGTTACCTTGTACCTCGGTCCTCGAAAAGTCAAGATCCATGCCCATTACGAGATTCTGAACATGTTGACTCCCTACTTCGACAAGGCTCGTAGAGGAGGTTTCAAAGAGGGAGTAACCAACGAGTTTTACTTTACTGAGCACAACCCGCACGCTCTCTATCGCATGTTGCAGTACATTTATACGTCGGACTATTCACAGGTGGTAAACCAGTTGAATGATGCAGCTTGTATGTATACATCTTCTATATAATCTCACTTTCCCCATTATCCCCATACTGATATTTGTTGTCAAACAGATGATCCGGAATTGCTCATGCACACGCAGGTCTACATTCTTGCAGACTACTTCGATGTTATTGGTCTGAGAGGGCTCGCCTTTATAAGATTTGCTAGAGTGGCCTTGGTCCACTGGGAGCGCGATTCGCAAGTCGAATCAATCGATTTCACCCACAGCTACTCGGATACGAGGAGGAGGATTATACCTGCATTCACAGACTACGTGGTCGAACAGCATAAAAAGGCGGGCTTTGGAGATTTCCTTGATCAACATGATGGGTTTGTACAGATTGTTGTTGAATTGATGTTTGAATTTAGGAAACCGGATCTATTTCCTATCTGATATTTGCCGAGGCGATCTCCCCAGGATCGAATAATTGCATCCTTGCGCCCGTATTCAACTTGACGACGAAACAGGTACACTATTCCCAGTTGAAGTAGATAGCAAACCAGCTTATAATAATCTAGTCTCTACTTCCTTCCCATCCAGCCATCTCTCTATGTTCTCCGCTTGCTCCTCATACCATCTATTCATAATCTCCTCTTCCGCATAACCCAGGTGCGGCGAGAGCAAAACTTCGCTCCTCCCCTCCACTCCCCACCTCGTAGTCCTCCACTGGCTATCCCCCGGCAAGGGCTCCACGTCAAACACATCCAGCGCAGCCCCCTTAATTCTCCCCTCACTCAACGTCTTCAACAGCGCCGTCTCCTCGACTAAAGCAACTGTTGACGTATTCACGAGCACGCCGTAGGCTTCATAGCGCCCAACTCCTCCTCCCCGACTATCCCCTTACTTACTTCTCTCCGAGAGCACATAATGCACACTCAAGACATCTGCTTCCCTAAGCAGCGCCAATTTGCTTGAAATAAGTCCACTCCAAAGGTGCCCGCCGGTATTCCTAACGCCATGAGTCTCTCATCCGCATCCTTTTGTGTTGTCGGATTCATTGTGCTTTGCATGCAATGTTTCGGGGAATGAAGTCACAGCTGTGAGGCGAGGTTTAAGGTGTAAGAATTTGGCAACCCCGATGTTTTGGTAGTCATCAAGTATGGCAAGGTTCAGGATTAGGCTTGGTTCTACCATGGTTAATCCCAACACCCACGCTGTGTGACGGGTGTTGATATAAGCTAAATACTCTGGGAAATTACGTGGTTAACTATGTGGAGAGGGAGGGGAGGAAGAGATTCCGCAATTTGTAATCCTAGAACTTGTCGCATCGCACTAGTGTCTAGGGTATCGAGATAACCGGGATGGGAATTCGGCATATCACAATTGTCGCCAACTATGCTGGAAGCTCTCGAGAAGGGACCCGTGTGAGGACTATTCTAAGGTGGAATACGAGATGTTTAGCCGAAGAATTGGTTTTGGATGGAGCTGGAGGGAATTTTCTTCTCTTAATTATGCTCTTATAGTCGACATATTTCACCGATATCAATTTCCATTTCCATTTCCATTTTGGATATAACCAGGTTCTCTCACACAACGCAAAAAGAGTGGCTCAAGCACCAGGCTTATGAGGATAAAAATGGCCGAAAATGGATAAAATCAAAAGCGTACCGATTACTCTCCAAAGAAAACCTCTAAACCTATTCACGCTTTCTTGAATTCCCTAGAGGCTCCGAAATTGCAGAAGTTATATAAACCCAAACAAAATCATGGTTAGGATTGTGCCGTTCCTAGATATAAAAAGCCGGGAAGATCAACGTCATCGGAATACGAAATGTCATGCAGGTGAGAAGGAAAATAAATAAATCCCCGAAAAACCCAGAAATGGATTCCAACATACGCTGCATAAAGAACCCGAAATCAAAGATAATAATAAAAAATAAAAAAAATAAAAATAAAAATATCTAGATCAATGTTCATCCGATATGCTCACCAACTCACCAGCCCCTTCTCACGATCAAAGCCTCCTCTCAGTTGGCTTGCCGGTTTGACAACCTTCCCCTGCAGGACGGTAAATTTCACAATCCCTTCGCAATCTTCCGGTCGGACTCTCGCAAGCCATATCCCCTGCACAGCACCTTCTTCAACTGATACTGCGCTTGGCTCAGTGGTAGAATCGGCAAAATCGCTCTTCGTCCTTCTCCGGTACACGATCACATTGGCGGAGTATTTGTGCCCTCCAACGTGGCTTATAAAATAGATCCCCACGCCACCAAGACGTTCGTCGTTGAGGTCGCGATACAATCCACGAGCACGCAGGTGTCTTTCGAATTCCCGCCGGAGCAGCGGGGCGGATTGGCCGCAACGGGCGTCGCGCGTCCGTTGGGAACAGAGGAGAATTACAGCAGTGTGTAGGCATGGGCGGGAACGGAGAGGGGTGAGCGCCGTATAGTCGACGGAGGAGCTGGTGCCTGTTAAAGGTGAAGGGGACGTCGTAAGGGCGGAAGTGCCTGGGGCTGGTTCTGGGGTAGGGGTGTTCGTAGAAGGCAGTTCGCCGATGTTTGAGTTGTATAGGGGTGAGGTGGTGGTAAGGGCAGGATTGACGAAGTAGGTGATGAGGTCCGCGGCAAGGGCAGGGGTGACGTGCTCGACCACGGTGAATGCGGGGAGGATGAGAGCTGTAGTAGGTTGCTTCCCAAGTTCGTGATGGTGGTATTCGTCCGGAACTGGAATGTTTGAAGCAGAGAGTTTCATGGTCTAGTTAACATAACGGGGCGAAACCATGGTTAGAACCCGCAAACAGAAAGGCAATATTAATTTCATCCCCATACCCCATTGCTAGGCTTCAAGCCACCCTTTTCAATAGCTTCCATAACGCTTCCCTTCTCATCAGCCACATCTCTCACCCAGTCCGTTTTGCCCGTTGCAATGAGCACATGGGTGGCCCATCCTTTGACATTGCCGTATAATTTATCCTCAGTATCGATCTCGAATTTGGAGGGGTATCGAATCGTGCAGCTATCACAATCACGGTCGCAATCCTCCCCGTCGATTGAGGGATCAACCCTTGTAAACAGAGTATTCTCCGGTGCTGTCGTAGTGGCGCTGTCTGCTACCGGGCTTTTGGTTCCTGTAAAAAGAAACGAGGTGCCGCGCCGCAACAGAGAGTTCATTTTAGTTAATTCAATTTCTTGGTGTTTTTTCCCTTGGTTTTACTCGACGGATCTGCTACCCTTTCCAGTTCTCTCCATAGATCTATATACTTATCCAAAATGCACCTGCGACTGTATGTGGAAACGGCAGAAGGTCTCGTCGGAGATGTCTGAAAGAGCTTCACAGAGAGATGTTGGCGGCTGGGAGAGGTTATCAGATCCTCTTTATCAATCTTATCTGATCACGCTAAGGTGCCCGGAACGTTTCCGAAGTTCCGCAGGTGCAATTTGTCAGCCCGAATTTTAAGTCCGCCCGGGCCGGGCCGGAGCCCAGAATTAGAGAGTCAAGAGAGTGTGGGAACAGCTGCGCCGCACAATACCAATTATCCTGCGGTTTGATTACATCTATGAAAACTTAGTCCCCTTCCCCCCGTTGCGGAGAACTGCATTTTTTAAAGAAATCAAATTAGTGTACTTATAATTGATAGCGGCCGAGACGGGGTTAAACTCCACTTGGATCAGGGCATCCGCACGATAAACAAAAACTTAGCCGCCCCAGTGGAGAGAGGGTTGAATTGTATCCTATCCCAGCTTCTATGTGTGTTCTCCGTTGCCATAGTCCTCTTTTACATGCTCAGTCTCATCCTTACATGTGTTGCGCATGATGTCTTCAGAGGAAATTTATTGTGAGGGCTAGGCATATGTGCTGTGTAGTTGCATCTAGCCAATGCACCCTGATGGTTGATGGTATCTACCCACCACGATCACAACATCTGACCGTAAAACGGCAACCTTATCTTAATACCAAAAAAATCATCCCCACACTGCGATCTAGACTTTAACTGGGCGGTTTGACTTCTTTCTCTGGCCCTGCCTCTCTCAGTTTCTATCCACTTCGCTCCACGGTTTCACAAATCCCCACAATCTCCCGTGGGACACTCACTGGCTTCCTTTCGCTATCTAGCCCCGGTAATTCTTCGTCCGCCGTCTTTTATTTAGCTCCACAGGAAGGATCACCAAATAGGCTGAGCTTAGAAGCAACTTTCCACTGACCCCGCAGTGTGCTCGGCAACGTGTTTTTCAGCATCTGCTAAAATGGGATCACTTGAATGTGGAAACCCGTCTGCTATGCATATTAACTATGCAATATTGACGAAGAGATCGTCTTTTATTCCAACTGCAAATGACGTTTTCCTATCCACATTCTCCTCAATGAGGGAACGCGGGCACTTCACACTGAGTCAGAATAATAAACTTTCAGAAACTAACAGACAAAAGATAGAGGAAGAAAAGGAACCTTTGCGAATTAACTGCCTACGTAGCTATTACAGATCTGCCCATTAGGTAGCAGAAGCAAATGCATATAACAAAATAAACCAGGAGATCGATATAACTTTAGAACGAATGTGCAAAAAAAAAAAAAAAAAAATCATGACTTGCAATTTACTTACCTGTGCAGGGCATATCATATCCTCAAGGTGCTTGATAAATTCCCTTTCCCCCTGAACTAGCTGCTGAACCTTAGAGATGTTCCGTTGATCTGTTAGACCCCCCATGGAACGACAATCAGCAAAAAAGCCTTCCTCAACTACAGGATGGAGCATTACAAAGGAGACCTTAACAAACAAACAGGTATATTCACAAGCTATTTATGAATGTTATGCATGAAAGATTCCGAAGAAGTTTGCGAATCCATATATACCGCGCCGCAGGGGAGTTTGGGTGGGGGAGTTCGTGCTTGAGGGTTGTGATATATCCAAAGTTTGAACGAAGACGTCGGATCCGTTGTCTCCTCCCAATCCCATCCCCTCTTTACCACTATCATTTCATATCATGTAGGGTATGCAGCATACCCTGGTCCATCTTGTCCATATTCCGCATTCTCACTTTTCAAACTGGCTGTGGCAAGGACTGCGAGTGCGGTTCCTAACATTGCCTGCGGGAGTGCGTGTCACAACTAATTGATATAGAAAGCCCCGTGCGCTATGACTCTGATGACTTCATATAGGGTGAGAAATGCACAATCCCTGGGTACAGGTGGTAATTTTAGCGTGGAGAAAAAAAAATGTATACACATCTAGCTGAGCTAAGGGACGTAATAAGGTGTTATTACGACAGTGAAAGGATGGGGGAACGAGGTTAGTAAAGGACAAGGAAGGAAGATAGTGAAAAGGAAAAAGGAGCCATGGGAGCTGCGAAGTAGAGGAAAAATGAAATGGAACACAAGACATAGTGTAGATGGTGTAAACTTTTTGGCCACGCAAACATTTATTATCAGACGCGGAGAATATCAGTCCATGAAAAGGAATTAATTGTGAAATGACACACCCTGTTGAATCTCCCACCTTGTCTTCCTGGTTGAGACAGAAACAGAAGGACTCCATATTTTTTTTTCTTTTTTTTCCTTTTTTTTTTCTTTTTTTTTTTGGTTCAAAGAGTATCTCCAAAGAATGAGCTTTGTGCATCAGAAAATCAGAAATCCGGAACAGAAGACAGATAGTTAAACAAAGAACTAGAAACCTGCAAGAGATATAGGATACCAAACGATGGCGCCCCACGCAAAACAGCATGTCAAACTGTAGGGAAAGAATTTTCAAAGCCCAAAAGAAAAATGAAGAAAAGAATAGAAAGAAAAAATAGAAAAGAAAACTCCAGTTGCCCAACTGTGTCGTGGGGTAAATCACCGTGTAGACGTTGTTTATTTCGCCTATCTTGTAATCTTCATTCACTTGGCATCAGAATAAAGTGGGGTGAGAATATGGGTGGTGTTGTTGGGGCCATAATTGAGCTCCGTAAAGGAGGGAATAGAGACAGGTGGAATAAGAAAACTGTTTGCCCAACTAAAGAAAGATCAAAAGACGGATCGCCGTGGATGATTTGGGCGTTCAATGGCTATGGATATTTCTTCAGGTCATTTGTTTTCTATGAGAAACCAGCAAGAGGTGCCCCGGTTCGGGAAGATTAAATCAACCCTCAATGGCTAAGAGTTGCCAGTTGCTATCTTCGTAGGAATGGAAAATTCGCGCGAGAACAGGTTTGTCCATGGAGATTTCTTCATGGTAAATTATGGGAGGTCGAGGCTCATACTCCGAGATGAGTCTTTGAGACGCTGGTGGGAATCGTGGGACGGATTCCATCGTGGTGGGAGGGACATTGTAGCGTTGTATTTGAGGATTGAAAACAAAGACCGAATCGGGATAATTCATTCCAGCACCGATCAGCGTCTGTTCTCCAGGGATCGGTATGGAATGGACCGAAGGCTGTGTGTTAGGAGGGTAAAAGTCATTTCCAACTAGTTGCGAGAGTGGATATGTCGGTTGGTTATCTCGGAAAATACTTTCTGGCGGTAACAAGCTTGGAGGTGGTTGCAGAAATAATGGTTCCTGGGTTGTGCAAACTGGCTGTGGGTTGATGTCAGGTTGATGAGATCGACTTTGGTGTTTGGTTAAAGTTGTTTTCCGGCAGAAGCTGCAAGGAGGATGTCAACATGTATTTGACCCAAGCGATGACAGAGAGATATAAGAGTTACCTTCGCCCGCACTCCGACTCCATGCACTTATATGGCCTCCTGCCAGTATGTATTCGCCGATGACGAGCTAAACTCGAGGACTAAAGCCGAAGTTAATTCGACGGTTGGACAAACAGGGAACGAAACAATTTCCACGGCACACAAGGGATGAGTTTGCGGAGGATGACTCCCAAAATTTAATCCAACATGTACAGGTGGATACCAAAAGTCCTCAATATTCACATACATCAGAGAATGCTTTACTGCAGCTTTCATAATCGCATACATGGGGCTTCTCCCCAGTATGGGTTCTGGAATGGACAGTCAGGGCGGAGCGTTGAATGAAGCTTTTTGCACAATTCAGAAACCCGCATTCATAGGGTCGTTCGTTGGTGTGTATTCGAAAATGTCTGCACAGATCCGATTTTCTATTGAAAATCTAGTTACAGGATAACAATTGCATCCAAGTCAATCAGCCCATTCAGATCATTACGGTTGAGTAAAGATGGCAGCCGATCTTTCATACCTTCTTACAACTATTCCAAGTACACGGAAAGATGCGCGCACGAGGCATGTTGACTGGTAGCACTGCGTGAAACAGTGCTGGTTCAGAAGTGTGCAGCTCCAAACGAGCGGTTTAGATGTGAAACGAGGGCGTTGGAAGGAGAAGGAGAATGGGAGCGAGTGGCAAGAGTAAGATAGAAAAGAAAAACAGAAAAATGGAGAGAGAAAATTGAATATCTAAAATAAAAAGATAAAAGCAAAGGTGAAGCAAAGGTAGACTAGATAGGGAGTTATAATGAAATCAATGAAGGGGACGACGGGGCAGAAGTATGAGTGGGAGTCAAGGTTAGGACAGGTGGGACGACGGAATTCCTGACCTCCACTTGATAAGCTAGTTAAGAACTTAGCAGGAGGTCAAGAACGGGTGCTTCATCCGGCTAACTAATAAATACCATTACAGAAGAAAGGAAAAAAACAGAAAACACAAAAATAATTTAAAATTATAAGGCGAAATGAAAAATGAAGAGATGATGGGGATAACTGTGACAGAAGGGTATGAGTGTATGGAGGTATGAACCCTAAGGACTCCAATCGCTGGGGACGCGAGTACCATACGGGTGCTGGGCGGATGCTGAGACTAGGTTGGACCTTAGTGGTAAAGTAAGTGCACGATGAACGGCCAGTGAAGGCTTTGGATGCTTGCTCCCTGACAAGTGGAGGGCAAATGATTTACAGGGTTCATCGATCAAACCGCGGAGTGACCTTCTAAAGACGCTTTAGTGACGGTTCGGACGGGGAATTGGGGAGCCCTTGGGGCAGAACCACTACCAAACCTACTTACGGGGTACACTGCCTTCATAGTTCTGTTAGCACACGGGGCGGGCGTGTCTTGTTGGTTTTTGCTTTGTATGTATACATAAGGACCGCCCCGCGTAATACCTCACCCTCATAATACCAAGGGCCCCCTGCGACTCTACGGACCCAGGCCTAGTTTAGGGGTCTCCCACCCGCTAATCCCAGCGTAGGTTTGCCCCTCATACGTTAGGTGGAAATTCCAGGGGCCAGAACGTTGAAAAGGGCCTGTTCGGTGAGGTCAACCATACAAGAAAAAACAACACACCGTAGTAATGAATGCACCGTAACTAACTAACAGCACGAGTATTGATCCATGCTCTGCATCCTGCTTTCAATGCTTAGTGAACAGGGTGAACCTAAACCTTACTCGAGCGCGAGTCGTTTATTATATCAAGGTTCGGGAAACAGGCTGTTAGCTGTCTCGATATGTGGTGTAAAATGTCGTATTGATCCGCTCACAATGGTTGAAGGGGGTTATGAAACAGACGACATATGTTGCTTTTTTTCCCGGACTGCATCGTACTGCTGTTTTCCTTTTCTTGGCGTGCTAGTAATTTCTCGGGTTATAAACTGAACAAGCGGCAGTTGCTCGTTCTCATCGGATGCGAATTGGCTCGATCGATGATCTATAGGGGCAGTAACCTCCAGTGTTATTTTTATTGGAATCCAAGCATCTCTGGGGAATTAGAGTTCCAGAACGTGGGTTGTAGGCTGTTGCAGACTTCAAACCTGGTGATCAGCGAGTCAGTCACTCCAGTTATCCCACGAAAGGCATGCTTGAGAAATACTAAGCGGATTCGCGGGTGAGGGAATACTAATGCAGCTGATTCACCCACCAAACAAAGTGCCAATCCACAGTGGAGCTAGCATAATTTGTCGGGTTACGGATATAATTTATGGATTCAAGGAGGAGTGATGCACTCAAACCCGTGTATTTCAACTAATACTCTCGGCGGAATAAATATATGAAGCGGAGGAGGAATACTCCCACATAAGCTTGCTTCAACCTGCGGCTTTGAGTATTAAACAGTGGTTGCGGGCTGGCGGACGGCAATGTGCCAGAGACGAAGCGCCACAGGATATTCCACATTTTTCACGGAAAACCATGTTTTATTCATTTTCACAGTAATGCTTCTGTCTGTCACTTACGGTACGGAACACATCATTGGATTCGACCAAAACTTTTGAAAGGTAAAAGGGGGAAAGACAAAAGGGAAAGCCTTTCAAGTGGACAGTTGGATCAACCCTCCTTTGAGAGGGCTGAGATTTTGCAGCGCTAATCAGAAGCGGCACATGGCATAACCAGCCAAGATACTCGCTAAACCATGAGAGTAAGTTAGTTAGTCCAGAAGTGTGTCTCTGCTTCGAGTAGTCTGGGCCAATGTTTGGGATTCCCATTCCGTGATCCACTCTTTGCACTCAAAATGATTTCATTTCGACGATCCTGCCAAATTCAAGTTGCTCTTCGCTAGCAATTGCCACATGATGGGACAAATTATCATAGACGGGAGGAAAAACGGCGGCACCCCAACTTGAAGATGCGGAGAAGAATATGGCCGGAAAGGCTTAAGATCGGCTCATCGGTTCTGTTGAGCAAGCCACCAGCTTCACATCTGGCTCAAATTTCCGCAGTGTGGGAATTCTCTTCATCAACAACAACGATAATACCTCAGGTGGAGTGCTAATGGACGTCCCCCAATCAGAAGGGCTCGGAAAGTGTAATACGAAGTTTCTCATGAAGGAGGCGTTGTCAAGCATCCGCCGGCATAGAAGGGTCTTGGCGCACGCTTTGTTTGTCCAGGCATCCCGAACCTATGGAAAGTAAATTGGCCATCAAAAATAGTTCCATCGGGATGTCCTATGTTTCCTCCTTGTAGCCAGTTGGCAAGTTGCGAAGGGGAACGTTGCAGTTTTTGTTTGCAGGATCGTGAGATTGCTGGTATTGTTTGCTTGATCATCTACCATTAACGTGCCCCTTCATGGATCAGGGAAGCAACAAAGGATAATGCATTCTTTTTGAGGGCCACCCCTAGAGCATCTACTATTGGTCAATTTTCACCTGCAGCAACTGATCGTACCATTCTTGTGGCCATAAAACTGCTATTCAACAGCACCCCGAGTCGACTCGTGATGCGTTCGCAATTAAATCCCACATACATACAGCCATGAGGCAGGATGTAGCACAGCACAGTTGTCGCCTCGACACACGTGTTGGACAAGATATGTGAGACCATATCGCCGTGGTTCAAGTAAAGCTTTTGAAGCATGAGGCGAGTGGCCTGTCTACTGTTATCATTCACCTAAGATTGCCCTAAGAGAATTAATTCAATTCGAGGTCAAGGTTCTCAGGACGGCGTTGGAGCCAAACACCGCTAGCCGACGACAGAATTGATAGTTTGATCATTCTGAGCTAACCACATCCGTATCGTGCAAACGCGGGCGCCTGAAACAGCCCATGCCTGTCATTGGCCTGTCAAATACTGGGATCCTTCAAAAAAAAAAAAAAAAAAAAAAAAAAAAAAAAAAAAAAAAAAAAAAAAAAAAAAAAAAAACTACGTCCTAGCGCCGTTTGAAATGCAAATTGCTGATTTCAAGCACCAAACTAGTCTCCCAACAGGAGACTAGTAACGGCGGAACAAAACCAGCCACACCCCGCATTTTGGGCCGCTTAACTTTTTAGTCTGTGTCGGACTAGATCTGCCAAGCCTAGGGTGGTCGGGAGCGGCTTGGTTAGGGGGTGGGAAGCGTGTTTGGAAGCACGCGGCAGCGAGGAGACCAGTCAGGACTCTGCGAAAATTGGAACAAGGGGATGGCTGCTTGTGGGAAATGGTGGAGGCGCTAGTGAGGTCGAAGTCGCCTAGTGGCTACAGCTGAGGGTTTTGTGTGGGAGGTTAGGTTGCAGGTCCTCATACTGCTGTGCCACTGGTGTCTGTGTGGACTCTGAAGCCTCGCCCCAAAGCTCCCCTTTGGAATGTGGTGCGTTTCGAGACCGAGTATACGGTAGCTTCTCGTCCCGGTCGGAATCTCTTCCAGTACGGAATACGAATTCGAGATTGACCACGTATATACGGTATGCCACAACGAAATTTGACAAAGTTTATCTTCGTCTCATCGTTTTAGTTTCCATTTCGGTTCAACAGTGTGGGCGCGAAATTCAATGGTTCGGCTCGCTTATTTATCCCCATCTGCTCTTTTATTCTAGACTGCTCAACGAGTAAAAACGATTTGAGTACTCCATTGTTCCATGTTCTGTTGCAAAGGGGCCACTTGTCGAAGTCACAAGGCTCGCTATCACGGCATTTCATCCCAGATGACAGGGATTGCCTTGCCTCAATACAAGACAGACGTCCCCTCATCTGCAGTACCAAGATCCACGAAAGCTGTATCTACGGTGTTGCCCGGTATGCACGAATGGTTTGCATGTGCAGTACGTGTTTCAGTTTTCATGATTGGGGTAATTGATAGATACAGCCTCTTTCAGTCGTAACATTCTTGCAGCTTGAATTGATAATCCCCTGGATGCGACGTTGGAATCGTAGAAATACGAAAGCAAACCTTAACCCTAATAATCCCAAATTGGGATTGTGGCAACATGGACTTTACAGCCCCATCATTCCAACTGACATGACAACCCAAGGGCTCTGCCGAGAACCCTTGAACCGCTAAAAAATATCGTGACGTCTGCATATCTTTTGAAGCTTCGCCGGCAACCAGTCTTTTGCTTGATTTAACAACCTCCCTCGCACTGCTGATTTTCCCGCTAGCTTTGTCTATAGCCTCTGACACTTCCAACATCTGCCATGTCTCATTTCAATCAGCAGGTTTGTCTCCCAAGCCGAGAGAATTGGAAGCAGATCCTTGACTCCCATCCCACACAGGCTGACATTGTTATTGTTATTTTTATTTTATTTTATTTAGATCATCGGGTGAGAGAAACCCAATAACAGGCCGGGAAGAGCCTTTCTTTAACGGTGGCATATGCACCCTAGCAACCAAGGATAAAATCTTGGCGCGCATTTTGGGCGTTTTTCAATCTCGTAATCGCAGACTAAAAATTCAACAATCTCGAACAGTATCCAAGTTGTGGAATCGGTTTGTTAATATACTTACGGGGGACATTGGGAAGGTAGAACAGACGAAGGCCATCTGTTGAATCTCACCCCCTAAATCTACGTGTGCAAGGTGCGAAACAGCCCTTCCAGTCCATGACCTGTTTGTGTTCAGTCAACGAAGGTCAATTGCTCGTGCCTCCGCAAGACAGAATACAATGTATGGACGGAGAAACTGAGGTATACAGGAATACTGTAGCTCGTAGTTACATGCATATATTGGAAAGTAAACAGAAACGAGAGCTGTGCTAACGAAAGGTAATACAATCAGAGGACGATCCCAGCTCTCTCCTATTAATGTCTACAAAAGCTAACAACTAGCAGAAAAAATCAGTCTCTCATTTCTAAAAACTACCCAGTTTCCACAGTTCCGACAAGGCGTTCCAGTAACTAAGCGGAAACGTAAATAGGATATTGGCACAAATTTCCGATATAAAAAACAGGTACCCAATAAAGCGTCGAGGTGTTGTCACTGGGAAAAACATCCCTTAAAAAAATTTCCCCACCTTGTTCGGGCCGAATAGGAAGAATCTTTGAAAGCAATCCATGAATAACCACCGAATAAGGTGCTGCAAATTTATGAACAGGGATGTCCGTACCCTCAACTTCCGAAGAAGAAATTTAAATGTGCTGGACTTTTTTTTTTTTTTTTTTTTCGCGCAATTTACAGATGATGCTGATGGAGAAGCTTCGAAGCAGTTGAAAAGAATTCGCGATTGGTGGTCTCGTGCACTGCCATAATACCAGATCGGCTCCATCCCATTCGCCGGCCAAATGCTTTTTGAGGGGCGGCGTTATATCGCGGGGAAGAGTGAACCGTGCAATATTTATCGATTGTGCCAATAAGGATATTTTTAGTTGAGTTCAACCAGTTGAAACTAGTTACCGTGTTCACAATGGCGGGATAGCGGCTGGTTCTTGAAGCTTGTATTCACCCGTATATTGACATACAGTAGTAGAATCTTACACCTAAGTGCGACCACTGCCACTAAAATAATAATTGGGATTGAAAGAATCCGAAATTTCGTTTTCTGTGTCCAATCGCCCCTCACTGAACTTCGACAACAACACGAGGACGCAAACCTTGCGTGGGGGAGTCGGTCCATGGGTGTGTTGGGGATGGGACAAATTAGGGTTCTTTACAAGTTCCCGTTTCCGCTCCTTAAAAATGTGGGGACCAAGCTTGCCCACACCCACCGTTTTACTTTCCCCGGGACACTTGAGCTGAACACGCAGACAGGATAGATGTTCCCCAGGAGCCCAGAGTAAATCGGAGAGACGGGAGGATTCGAACAGAATTCCTAAGGGCGAGTTGGAAGGATGGGATCTTTCGGAGCTACAAACTCCCGCCTGGTTTTTGGGAAGCAGAAGGACAGCAGAAAAGGCCAACAATGACGCAGAGGCAGTCATGGGTTAGCTGCTCTTTTCACAAAAAGGCTAGTTAACTAGTTAACTCGTTAGTTGGTCAACTATCCCCCCTAAATTACCTTAGGTGACCTTCAAGAATTTCCAATCCCCCGAAGAGTCGCCATCCCAGCCTCAAAACACAACCCATTCATTCGTCATCGCAGTGGGATGGCATTTCAGCCAGCCAAACGCCAAACCGGGAAACTCCTTTCATTCTCCTTGGAAGCGTAGTATCCATCCATGGATTACCATAGGGATCACGTTTCTCGAGTAACTGAAGCGCGCCACTGGAAACGAAGCAAAGTGTTCAGCGTGTAGATTGTGATATGCAACCTTCCATCGTTGCCAGGTGGCTGAGGCATTGAGTGGGTCCCCGATTCCTCATTCAGTTAGCTATTCTTATCGTCTCGTTTATCTTGTCACCTTTACACTGCGGACAGATCGAGTTAGTGTGATGCATGATGGGAAGTTTCCGGATAGGTTTAGATGCATGATACGGACAGAACTTGCCCTCCGGGTTGATAGATTCATTTCCGTGTCGCTCCTTTTACACTTCCCTCGATGGCACCGCTTTGTGACTATTGAGAATGCCGCCGACGGAGAAAATCGAAGCCTTTTTGGGGTGGGAGTTTTATGCACTATCAGGATTCGGGTGTGGGGGATAAGATCTAGCTCTGATCGCCCCTCTCCTCTCCACAGTTGGTGAGTGATTAATCGGCAGAATCTCTAGTTTATGGTGTGTTACGTTACTGAGTTGATACTCCGCGCAGTCGCTTGTCTCACATGATCCAGACCCTTTTAGGGGTAATTAATTTGTCTTAACCCCAGATAACTAGTAACATCTCGTCTTTGCTCCTGTCATTGGCAGCACACCACCATCCCACTTCCTCCGTCCCCAAAAATTTGTCTGAAGAGAGAGATGGACATCTAGTCAAACATCCAGGGAAAAAAGTTACGATTCACTTTCTCTTAACCACGTGTTGAGTTGATTTGCACATTCCCTTTGCTAACCAGGCCTGTATAATTTTAGTCAAAAACGTCTCGGCGCTTACCTCGGATTCCTGTGAAAACGCTCCCAAATCATGCGCTGGGCCAGCCCTGAAGAAACCTGGTTGCTGCCCTTAAGGGTCATTCGGATCCCTGGAAGCACAAGCCGCCAGCAACGGTTGACCTCCCTAGAGTTGGGCAATGCGTCTGAACCATACAGTTCTGACAGTTTCAGATTTTGAGCCGTTCACCTTCACGACTCCCCAGATTACGCCTCATCCCCTTCGAAAAAACTTCAAATCTTGAGGCCTAAATATAATTTGATGCTTGTTATAATCTTCAGTGTCAGATTCTTTTTTTTGAACCTGACCTGACAATACTCAGATGTTACTCCATATTTCGCGTTGAGATCAGGGCTTTCTCGATTGACATGAAACCGCTTATCATTGCCTGATTCCAACAGCAGTGATATTTGGGCTCTGTAGTATTGATTTACTAGCAGGCGCTAGGGTCAATGAAACAGAAGATATTGGTTTCGTCATTAATATTCAAAATTTGATGATACACTTGAGCTCTGAAAAACAATATATTTTTCTGCGACTTTTTTCATTACTCTTAAATTTTTATCAGTCTTCATACATACAGCGTATATTACTCTGCGGAATGCAACGCCTGTTTGGGCACCCCTCATCCGTTTATCATATCAAGGATCTTCAATCCCTGTTCACTTATTTAGCATTGAACTTTAGATATTTTGAGTCAAGCAAAATACTCCTGACCTGAAGTGACGTTCAACTTTTTTTTTTTTTTTTAAAAAAAAAATATCATACTTTCTAAGCCTTTTAGTTGTTATTCAATATGCTACTTCCGGTTCACAGTATATTCAATGTTTTGCTGCAGCTGCTAACCACTCAATTCTCTCATTATCAGCAATTGCTTATTATATACCTTTTTTATCTGGGTATCATTAATCTAGTGCTACAAAGGGTTATCAAACTATGCATCCAATTTCTCTTTGCTTCAGATGTCTATGGAAATGTTTGACCGCTGACTGATCATGCTCAGGACTGAAGAAAGGATAAATCATGACATCTCCATGACCTATGCAAAGTAAAACTCAATCTGCTGCCTTTTTTTCCCTGCATTTTCTATTCATCATCCTGGCCCCGAACGGTTCCCCCCCCAATCCGAGCATTTTTAGCCAAAACTTCATATGGAAGGATATATTTGGGTGATGAGGGATTAACTCGAATTTTTTATTTTTATTTATATATTTCTATTCTTATCGGCATCCGAGTATCATTTATATGCGAATCGCAAATATGGAATATTCGAAATAATATGGCGTGGGAATATATGCGCTAACATACACATAAGCAAGGAACGTAACATACCCCCAGACCTCCCGCAAAGATGCAACTCTTCTAGTGGTGTACGCTGCACCACAAGAGACTTGAAAGATACTTTCATCTCGTGCCGGTTCTAGTGCCCATATGCTCTCCGTCCATACATGCATTGCCCAGACAGTGTAGCCAGAATCCTTTCCCCTCTGGTTTCAAAATGGAAAATATACTCCGGACTTTTGTGGATCATCCGCCCTCCTTTTGCCAGCATCACAGCCTATCTAACATGGAACGTCCTTTGGAATCGACCCCTGAAGCACCTAAAGAGATTTCATTCACCCCAACACAAGTGTACATATTTCACCTGTACATGCACAGGACAAACTCCAAGAATCAAGCCATGTTAAGTTGCATTTCATCCTAGCGAGTTTCTTCTAAGCTATCACTGAAGAATTTATTGCCAAGGGGGTGTGTCTAATGCGATAGACTACAGTGTCCAATTTTTCAATTGAGTTTTGATAAGTTTTGGGCTTCCAGGCCGTGTTTCAGGGTGACTAGGCTTTTGTGCCACGTCTCTATGTCCATATTCAAATATGGACGGAGAACTTCTTTCCCCTGCATCGATTCATGCTTTAAGTTGCGTTTACAACCCCTTAAAGTGAATTACAAGAGGCTATCAAGAATCCTATTCTGAAGTTAGGATACTTTAAAATTATGCTTATGGGGGAACCCTGTCTATAAAAAGATCATTCATTGGTTTTCTCCTGCCTATCTACCTGTATCCCTGGATGCTATGTATCTATATCACTTCGGATATGGAGGCTTACTCTTGTTTTGTTAACGCCAGTACTATAATCAGTCAGTAGGTTAATTTTAGAATCCCGGATCTTATGCCATTAGCCTTGCGGGTTATCCGATGTCTCTGTTAGCGGACGTCAAATATCGAGCTACACACTGATATTTTCCCTGTGACAAAGGAAGAGATAAGGACTTAGTTACTTTCTTCCTAAGTTTTAGAATTGTTCTTGGTGTCACTTTCTTAGGTGTACATCTCCATGGTTTTGAATTCTTCTCCTTTGTTCCCTTCATATACTATTACACTTGAAGAGTGTATGATAGCCATTCTTGCGCATCCTGTTGCGTGCCTGCAATGTAGGAGGGATGAAGTTCTAGACCAAACTGCAAACCACAAGCTTGAATGTTCCTGACAACTCCATGATTTTCATGCCAAGTGCGGATTTATGTGCCAGATGAGGGAATAGTTTTCATACGTATACAAATGGAGGAGAATATTCACACAGGCTGTGGATATCACTTTTAACAGCAGAATTCGAAATGTTATAACTTTCGCATCTATCGTTTTGGCTGTCAGTGTACCGGGAGAAATTCTCCATTCGGAAGGGTATTTTTATAACTATCTGTGCCCCAGGAGATTTGCGAATAAATAAATGCAAACTCCGTGGTTCTGAAGAATGTGGTAGTCTCAATAAAATGTGCTTGCTTCCCTTCGACCATTAATCGTGACTATGCAAGGATGCAGAAGTAATCGTTTAGATGGCAATGTATATTGGTAATTAAAATGTTATATGTGATACATTAAATGTCCCGTCAAGAATCAGAATAAAAACATTGAAAATAGAGCTTACATGTTCGAGGGTCAAAAGAAACACACAATAGATCAAGTTTCCCAAGACTCTGGATCATTTCGATAAGCAGGATGGTATTCGTTGATGAACATATTTCCCGGCAGCTCTTGTGGCTCAATGGCCCGGATAGTGGGAGCAATTTCTGTTGAATGAGTCGTCGATAGGTAGAAACCAATGTCATTAAGGGGGATGGTAGATGTCGTTCTCGTCATCCACGCATCGTCACGAGGTTGCATATAGGGGTGCTGGTGATCGGTTGTGCCGAGTTCATGGACACCTATAGCTGGCTGCCGGATCAAGTCATCCACAGTGATTGCAGGATCGGAATTTCGAGACTTCCATTGACGTAGAAGAATGAGGACAATCCCTAGCAGTAGTACGGCGCCGAACACGGATCCAATGACCACGCCAGCAATTGCTCTGTCAGTTAGCCGCCGTGAACTGGCGGGAGATTTTTCTAAAGGTTTGAAAACTGCTGAAGACGTTGAAGATGTTGTACCCACTAAAGACGCTGGAGATGCTGGTGGCTTCGTGGTTTCGGAGGCAAAAAGATCGTACTTTGTAGCAAATAGAGCAGTATGGATGGTGACGACACTAACTTCCCCTGATGGAGTCGTAGAAAGGGGGGTAGCGGTAGAAACTTGCGAATAGCATGGGATTTGTGTGCCGAGCAGAGTACTAAATATTGACCAGCCACTAGCATAGAGGCTCTTAGCGTTCTCTCAGAAAATGATATGAGAAAAATTGGAAATTTATACTCACAGTGGGCAGCATGCAGTCTCCCCAGTGGTCGTATAACCTTCTGGACACGTACGTAACGGAGTAGTGCTAGTTCCTCCAAAGAAACAACAATCCCGGTTCCCACTGTCCCCGCAGACAAGCTGTGCATAGACCGTTGTGCGGTGGTTTGAATCCGTGACAGTGGTCTGGTCAGTCGGCCATGTACAGGACCCAATTGTCATTTCGGGGCCTGCTCCCCGCGATAACATGGCAAGAACATTGATGTTATCCATGTTAGGAGTAGATATACTGGTGACAAGAGTTGGCGCAAAAGTGACGGAGGCTGCGGGCGTTAAGAAGGGACCGAAAGTTATTGTAGCTGAGGGGGTTGTAGTAACCCCTGGACCCGAACGTAGCTCGTTTGGTGGTTCCATTCCTCGCCAGAAGCCGGCTGTGACAGTATTGTTAATATTGGAAATAAGCTGGCACTGTCCAGGTCTAAGCCAATTCACTCTGGTATGTCGTTGTCTTTCAGCAGTTGCTTTAATACTGTTTCCTGTCGCAAACTAAGGTTAGACATTAGTACAGGGCTGCTTCGGCGGGATTTTCCACATACTCCGAAGAAAGAGCGATATCACCTCCCAAAACAATGTCAAATGAATAATAATGGTAATGCAGTATAGTCAGCTACTATGACCAGGGCTATCACTTTTTGCAAGTTCGTTGAAGTCAGAGTTCATTTATCACAGGTCACAGCAGAGTGACAGGAATCAAGAGAGGTTATTAGAGAAATAAGAACACAACGTGCGGGAACATCTCTACCTGCATCGCGTAAAGAGTTTGAGAGGGCTATAGAAATAACAATCGTGTAAACAAGTAGATACATAGCCGTCAATACTTAGCGGTAAGTGTGATCCATGGTATACTGATGCAGTGGATGCGGAGCAGGCGAATCCGCGGATGACAACATCCAGTGGCATAACCCAGCGATTGACTTCTGGTGTAGGATTCCTGCAAATATGAACCCCTTGAAAAGTTAAACAACTATTGATTTTGATAGAAGAGTTTAGCTTGAAGGTTTGTAGAAATACAGTCCATCTAAGGCCGCTTCCGGTTGTAGCCCCGCCTTGGGTTGAAAGAACTGCCTGCAAACGTTTATGAGAGATCCCCACCAAAATGGCCATGGCGGTACTGCAACAAGTAAACAGGTAAATATTGAGGTATTTGTATAGATCTTAATTGCTAATTTAGCGATAGAAGCAAAACAATTATTAGGGGAAATTCATATCTCACGCATCAGCCTCCTCGTATCCCAGTTTTCGGCGTCGACGAACAGACTCAACTATGTCTATGCAGCGTGTCACACGGTTGCTGCACCCGAAGGGAGCACTGGATTCCGCCTTTTATACATGTGGCACACATATCTGCCACATGGCAAATCTTGCATTCTGTCAGCACATCATCACGGCAATAATGTAGGAGAACGGGAAGGGAATAAAGCCAGGACGATTCCAAGGTTATCAGATGAAGATTAGGGGGTACAGGCTAGTGGGTCACATGATCAACCTTAATGCCAATTAAATTTACATCAAAGTTTTCGCGGAATCTGAGAAACGAAGTACAGCAGGAGATTGGAAGACTCGTATAAGCCAAATGAAGAATAATGAAGAGATAATCAGAAGGCTATTTGTCCAAAATAAAAGGATGTGAGAAAAATGGTCTCTATGCTCAGTTTTGTGGCCTAGTATGCTAAGTGTTTAACCCATCCTATTAACAGCATAGCTCAATGAATTATAACTTTAAAAGCGAGTAGAATAACATGCATGGGCTTCGATAATAAAAGGAAATCAGCATCAATCAGCGCTAATAATCTAACTCGAGACATCAAAAGTTGAATAAAAGGAACATCCTGAGCAAGATCATGGAGAGCTGGTCATGTAAATATTCTCATTAGATATATACTTGGTCACGGGTGGTAGGCGGTCGCCCGGGGCAACGGCTAAATCAGACAGCTGCACGTAACAGCGTTTATCCTCCATGACAACCCCCCTGAACCGCCAAACTCCCTGGTACCTGGCGGCAGCCAATGGCGAGCAACTTCTCTCCACCCATAGAAGTCGGACATCTAACACTTGGACAATTACAATGATTTCTCAAAATCCATTAAGATATGCCCAAGAATCGGATGAAACCTTTGTTCTGGTGACTGGAACTAACAGGTACGTACGCCTGCTGTCAAAAGAGCCAGGCCGCACCCACTGATAATCGAGACTAACTCCATTCTTTTTTTTTCCCTTACATCCTACAGCGGTCTAGGCTTCGCTGTTTGCTGTCGAACGATCGATGAATTCCTCACCACGCGTCCAGAGTCCAAATCGCTAACGCTCCTCTTCACCACCCGCTGCTCAAAAAAATCCGAGGACACCCTCCCTCTCCTACAAGCCCACCTCAACAAATCAGCCGCTAAACATGCAACCTCCAAGAGCCGCATAACTCTCAGGCCAGAGCATGTTGACCTGTGCGATCTGCTTTCAGTGCGTGCGCTGGCACGGCGGTTATTGACCTCTCTCCCAAAACTCGATGCCATCATCCTCAACGCCGGCATTCTTGGTGTCACAGGCATCAATTGGTTCAAAGCGGTCTACATGTGCCTCACAGAGCTGGTGAACGCTACAACATATCCATCGCCATATACACTCAGGGACACCGGCGTCCTGACTAATAAACAAACCTCGCAACCGGACGAGCCTCCACTGGGACAGATATTCTGCACCAATGTGTTTGGACACTATATGCTTTGCCACGCATTGATGCCGCTGCTCTCCGCCTGCAACACCACTCCCGGCCGTATGATCTGGATATCCAGCCTCGAAGCTACGCGCGACTGCTTCGATATCTCAGACATACAAACTCTCAAGAACTGGCGTGCTTACGAGGCCTCTAAGTACCTTACTGACCTCCTCGCCTTGACGGCCAATCTCCCCAGTTCTTCTCCGTGGGTAGATGGCTTCTTATCCCCATCAACCACAGAGACAAAGTCGCAACAGAAGCAGAATACGACCGACCCAGACCCTACCGCATCGTGCACAAGACCCAACCTCTACGTCGCCCACCCAGGCATCTGCAGCACTGCCATCCTGCCCTTATGCCTGCCTCTCTTCTCCGCTATGGTCGTCTCTTTCTGGATCGCCCGCATGATCGGTTCTCCCTGGCATGTCATATCCACCTATAAGGGCGCCTGTGCGCCCGTCTGGCTAGCTCTATCACCACAATCTGTCCTGGATGCCGCTGAGGGCGCGTACGTGCGTCTGGGTGGGGGAAAGCCGAAGTGGGGGTCCTCGTGCGATCGGCTGGGTCGTGAGAGTCCTGTGTGTACGGAGGTCGAGGGATGGGGGTTTGGTGGGGTGGTTGGTCCCGCTGTGTTGGATAATGATAGAAGGCAGAGGAAGAAGTCAGGGGCTACGGATCTGACGGCGGAGGAGAGGGTGGAGTTTGAGGAGCTGGGAAGGAAGTGTTGGCGGGAGATGGAGGAGTTGAGGAAGAGTTGGGAGAGGATTTTGGAGAAGGAAGAGAAAGCGAGAGGCATTTGTGGATAGAATTGACGTATTGGATCCAATGAGGGATTTCGTGGAGCGGAGTGTGCTATTGTTCAGATCAGTCTTCAACATAGACACACAGGCGCACATATGCACGTTTGTTTCCTCTCCCTTTTCACCTGGTTTCCTCTATTTCTATTTTCGAAGACCTGCTGTTAATTTTAATTTTTTAATTTTAATTTTTCTTTTAATTTTTCTTTATTTTGAAGACTTTCTCGGGGTTGATTAAATATACTTTACGTTTATGGTGTTGGTGTTTGGATCTCGATCGATACACTGGGATGCATATCCACCACATGGACGGCGTCCTAGATAAATAAGATTACTTTGACTGCAACATCGTAGATAATTTGCTTTTCCATATATACGTCCTACTATTTACTGGATCTCTTTTGACTTATCATTGCTAAATCAAAAGAAATGAATACAGAAAAAGGGACAACTTCACAAAAGAAGCTCAGATAAAATGAACAAGCTGGATTAAATTTCAAACACATTAACCCGCATTTATGTATCGCGAATGATTTCTGAAACCGAAGAGAAATAAATATATAAAATCTCGGGCAGTGAGAAAAGAAAAATTCAATGACAAAACCCAGAGGTAAAAGAAAAGAAAAGGAAAGAAAAGAATCAACTTTCCTAACCCCAGACAAAAGCGCAATATAAAGGCAGGAAAGAAATGAGAACGGAAAGAAAGAGGGAGGAGAGATAGTATGAGATATAGTGGAGAGAGGGTGAAATAAAAAGTGTGGTCCAAAGCAGCTGATGGAAGGGAAAAACAACCATATAGAACAAAGATCAGCCAGCTGCGGGGAACCTTTCCACTCGCCGCCAGATGTTGCGAGAAAGGAAAATACAAGGAAAATAGAAGAGTTGACAAATAAATCAAAAGAGAAAATAGACTCGATGTCTCAACATCTTCCGCGTTATATATGTAATTGTGGCCCATATTTTACTTTTCTTTTGGTTTTTCACGCCGTTTTATATTACGACCGACGCTAACCCCAAACCTTCCTCAGGCGCAACGCGGGTCCTTAAATATCTGCACAGAATGACTCCAATCCATGCATTGTATAACGAGTTTTTGCAAAATGATTAAAAAAGAAAAATTTTCCTTCTTGTTTTCGAGAAAAGAAAGAAAGGTCTGTATGAATTTCGATTGTCGCCGGGCGTGTGATCACATAATAATAGCGGGGACTGCGAGTGGGATTAACAATATCAGTTATCTACGCGTGTGGGAGACAAATTGGGGAAACAGGAGGGATATGATATGATAAATACCGTCGACATTCTGTTTGATGCTCTTGTGGGGCAAAATAGAACCACCATTGACATAAACTTCATCTCCAATAGTCACATCGTCTCCGAGGACAGTGACATTTTCCAGTCGTGCCCATCTGCCCACGGTGCTATTCCATCCAACGATTGTCGACTTTACCCACGCGTGGTCCTTGACCTTGCTGTTCTCCAGCAGGACGGAGCGCTGAAGTCGAACGCCATCACCAACTACGACATTCGGTCCAATCACAACGTTAGGTCCAATACGACAGTTCTTGCCAATCTTGGCAGAGGGGTCGACCATAACGTTTCCTTTGTAGACATAAGGCTCTGAAGTGCACAAGCTATCCGACTTGCGCTTTGTGAGTGAAGAAAGGTAGAGGCAAGTACCCGTGAGGAAATCCTTTGGTTGTCCAACGTCCATCCAGAATCCTTCAAGGTCAAAGGAATGGAGCTGGCCATCCTTGCATATGGCTGGGAACGTCTCCTGCTCAATAGAAGTGGGACGGAGCTCAATGCGCTTCAGGACACTTGGATTGAGGATGTAGATACCAGCGTTGATGCGGTTCCCCACAAACTCAACAGGCTTCTCAACAAAGCGGTCAATGCGGGATGGATGGTTTGGCTTATGGACCACGACACCATATTTCGACGGCTCCTCGACCTTTGTCACCACAATTGTTCCCTCATCGCCGTGTTTCTTGTGGAATGCAGCCAATTCTGCAAAGGGATATTCGCAGATGACGTCGGAGTTGAGAACGAAGAATGGACTGTCATCCTTTCCAAGAATTTTCTCCGCGAGTTTGAGAGGGCCAGCGGTGCCCAAGGGCTCTGATTCAACTGAAAATTCAATTTTCAGGTTATATATTTCTTCATACTATATTGTGTCCCCGCCAAAGAATCAGCACATTGTGGTGGTCATAGTAAAGTGGCAGTCCAGCAGGGCCAAAAGCTCAGAATATATGCATATAGAGCACATACCTTTTTAAGCGTAGAAACCATAACATCTGGTCGATAGTTAACAGCGAGAACAATGTCTGTTACACCAGCAGCAGCCAAGCTCTCCACTTGATGCAGGATCATGGGACGGTTGGCAAACTCCACCAGTGGTTTGGGGAGAGTAAGAGTCTAGCAAAAGGAGGTGGCATGAGTATGTAGCATTCCTTGCGCAGCTGTTCGAGATGGGATACAAAGTGCGCATTTTCGCGGACGTTTTCAACATACCAGAGGGCGCAGACGCGTTCCAAAACCCCCGACGAGAATAAGAGCTGCGGACAAGGAAAAGCATCAGTAAAGGTTAACTGAGCACGGCAGATAATAAATCACAAACGAAAATCATATCTTACCCTTCATTATTAATTTGGGGTGTTAAGGAAGCAGTGGGCTAAAATAGGGAGTACGGATTGGCCTGTAAAGTGGGTGGCTTGGTTGGTTGTGTTGTTACGTGTACTGTGACTTCAGAGTGATTGAGAGAGCGTTAACGAGCGTGGGAGAGTTGGGAAAAGAGAAAACGACCAGTCGAAATTATTGAGAGAGGGTGTTGGTGGAATTGTGTTGCTGCAGAGAGTGATCCGGTAGTAGAAAGGGGGATACAACGGAGAGACGACAAGACAGAGAGCGTGGCAACGAGAATGAAAGACCCGAGTCGTTTACGGTATTGAGGCAAAGGGGCCACCTAACAATATCGGTGGGAAAACGGTTTGCTCCGTGACTTTTTGGTTACAAGTAACTAACTAGTTACTCGCGATACGTAATCTTAGTAATTTGGGGGTTCGTTTCCCTTCAATAACTGATACCCACTGCTGGATCGGATTCCCACTCTCGAGAGAAAACAAACCCCCCAGAACATTACGTCCATTTTGCTGTCATCTGATGCTGATAATCTCCAGGTCCAAATTAACTCATTAACCCACCTGGGGAGAATGCTGGCTATGACTGGCTGACTGCGCTGTTCTGTCTCTGGTGAATTTGCACCCTGGCGAGGTCTCAAAGGCCATTATGGAATGTTCCTCTTGTTGATGGTGTCTTTATGATTCGGTAGACTTCTTGGACAAATAATGACATTTCTACTAATATCAAGAACTAGATTCGGCCAAAATCCATATCTGTTCATCTGGAAGGCATGGGGAAATTCGTTCAAGTGCAATTCAGCCAATGAAAAAATTGTAAGACCTAAAAACCTTGCATAAATAACTAGTCAACTAGTTAGTTAACTATCTGGGGAATCATTATTAGTTAATTGCATGATCGCCCAATCGTGGCGTTAGAATTTAGCTTAAACAGTATTTCAATTTCGCTTCCTCAGTCGCATGACTTTTGAAGTACCACTGTATCGGAAAATGTCCTTCGGTTCCTCCGTAAAAACATCTTCTCGAGAACTTTGTCCGCTGTCAGATGATAATACAGCTGTAAAGGGATCTCTAAATCCCATGGTTGCCTGTTGGAAACAGTGGAAATGCCTCAGCTGTTGCTGTCTATGTTATGAACCCAGCTGAATCTCTCCAGGCTTAAAATAAACACCGGCTCCTTGCTACATCTCACTGAGTATCCGGTGGCAGGTATGGCTCTCCCGGTAGTCCTCCCGAGCTGGAGTTAATCGATTGTTGACCAGCCATTCCATAAATATGCGGGCTGATAAAATCCAAAATCCATTCCCTCACTCTGCGCACTTTCGTTAGCTGTGGGTGGGAATCGCCCCTTCGATCACCTAGTATCCGGCACGTGAATAGTCCCTCCATGTCACTAGAGTCAACTGGCATCCGGTGCAACAAATCAATCTTCGTCATGTTCCCCTTCAGACTCTGCCCATAGACTTTCCCTCGAAAACTGTTCAGCGCTACAGACCGGAAAAGCACTATATCTCGTGGACGCAATCCGCTTATCGACTTATCCAGATCTTGCTTCGCACCGTCACACGATTTTTCCTTCAGGGGCAACCAGCATGTGATTCTGAACCCCGACTTCGTTTCGTCACCCACCACCAATTCTACGACATCTGTCTCATACCCCCAGCGAGTTCGCACGCGTTTGCGAGGGTGTATCGTGATAACCGCCACGATTAGGTTGACAGGGATCACTCGAGGAGAGACAGAACGGATATGTGCAGCGTTGGGTATATCTTTTATCTCACTCAAAGGCCCAGTTAAGGGAAGTGGCAGAGGATGATGCATTGAGCTACCCTGGGTGGACGGGGGTGCAGCGCTAACAATACTCTTTTCCTCCAAGGTAGTCTCGAAGTTGGAGTCTGTATGAAAGGACTCCATTTCGCTCAACATGGTCGAATCCACCACTTCATGCACAGCAAAGGAGTGATCATAGAATTCCGACCTAGGTTCTACTTCGCTATCCATTGTCAACTGTAGACCGGTGTGTCTTTCAATTGCACCGGGAGCCAAAAATTCCATATCCCCATCCTGCAAATATTCACCACCATCACCAATTTTATCACCCTCATCACCTTCTGATGCAGGAAATCCATAACGGTCTTCATGTTGCGTGATGGCCCGCCATCGCACTGATGAGGCTGTTGCTGCAGTTGGGTTGTCTCTCCCGTCGGCAGATGTACGGCAAAACCAGCATTCATTCAAAAGCTCAGATTCATCCCATCTCAGAGTACTTGGGCGGGGTGCACCCGTTAAGGTTATAACCTTGACCGGCATTGATGGCAATTGTCAGGCTCATTGGGTAGCAGGAATTCATAGGATAGCAGCAGCGGCAGCATTTACTGAACTTTTGTCTCACACGGTGGGCATATTTGCAATGTATCTGCATCATATATATATTGAATACTCACAGCAACAGAGCAAGCCCCAGTCTTTCAACTCTGCCTGTGGAGAGAAGTCACCTTCAACAACTGGATGTTTTAGCATTTGTTTATTCAAGATTTTCAATGTAGCTCGAGAAGGTTGAACACACTGCCCCTGCCCACCTTACTAAGCTAGTCATGTGAATCAACAATCTTCAACCAATATTGAACCGTTTAAACCGAGACGATGTCTTTGAAAGAGTTCGGGAGGGAAGATGAAGATATTCTACAAAGCCTTACAGTAGAGCATATAAATATGATAGCACTGGTAGTACATCTTACATATTCAAAAGAGAGCAGGTTTACACAGCGGGGCAAGGTCTGAAGCCAGCAACCAGTATTCATGACTAAGACGCTCAGCCTCCTCCGCCTTGGCTCTTCGATCAAAGTGGCAACAACAACATTTGTCTTCGACAAATTTGCCGCCGCTAGTTCCTGAATCTCCATCAACCATCCACCATCAACTCCCAACAATCCAACAACAACGCTGTGGTCTTGTTCAAGCTCCTCAACAATGGCTTTGGTGTTCTCCTCACTCTGAATGGATTCGTGCATCTGACTCCCTGACTCCCATTCAGCCAAGTCTGGAGTTATCTCCTATCGTTTTGGCTGAATCCTTGCCAGCAAGATGGCCTTCAACGCTCCACTCTGTCTACCGGTAAGGAGTCAACTTTCCTCCCACTCATTTGGGCAAGTCCTTCGTTTGGTGCTGACCTCGAAAATGCAGACTGCAGCAGCTCTATCAACGGATCTCTGGCCTTCCGTGGCTAACGCTTTGGCAACGCCCTGGAAAGGATTCAGTCAGCCTTCAGATGTTTCCTTAGCCAAGCGACAGCATGAACACTTCCGGGGGGTTCGGGATGAAGCTTCGGTAGTATGTCCTCGTTTGCACATCTCTCCCCACAGCAGCTGTTGCTAAGTATATTAGATTCAACCGCGTTTGACCCTTCCCGACTATCTGAAGTCGGTTCAGCTTAATTCGCTCCAAAGCACCTCCCAGTCATACTCCGCGAAAGGCCAGCAAACCTTGACGTCCCTATTTTCAACTCGTAAGTTGAACGTAGCGCGGTCGTATTTTCCCTACAACACTAACTCATGGACTTTAAGCTATCCGAAAAACAATATGGGGCGCTAAACCTTTCTCAACGGCGAACAATCTCAAATTGAACTCACCCCGCCAGTACTCTACCGTCTCACTCCTCCAACTCGACCGATCGCGAAGTATCCCAACATTGAAGGGCATCTCACAGATCCAGCAGCACAGATTTCTATCTGGAGGACCTTTCCACAATCTCTTAAGCTACACTGAGAGAACTGCAAACAGCAAACCTCAGAGCGTTAGCGCCCAAAATGCCTTCTATAGTGCCTTACTACGTGCCAATCTGCCAGCAATTATCATCGAACGATATCGAAGCGGAAGATATGCTAGTGACGCTACCAGTGAAGCTACGTACCTCAAAGCTCTTGAGCGTGTTGGCGGCTTGGAAGCTACTGGTGCAAGAGTTGGACAGAGCCAATTTCAATCTCAAAATCGGAACCTCAGCAATGATCAGCTGCAGGCTGTTGGCCAAGCGGTTGCTGCTCATATGAGTGGAGGGCAGGTCGGGGTATCTACTAAAAAAGACGGTACTGGTGCCAAAGATTCCCCTCTCTATGTCGTGGTGGAAGAATCTCTCTCAAGCTCAATATATCGATGGGTCAAGTTTATCTTCATCTTCTTGCTCCTCACTTATGTTTCTTTTGTCGTGATCAACATCATCGCCGACACCACTGGTATTCTGAAAAATGTTCGAGGTTCCCAGGCCAACGAAGCCCAACCGCAACACCAACAAGTGCGTTTCAGTGACGTTCACGGATGCGACGAAGCCAAGGAGGAACTTCAGGAACTCGTCGAATTCTTGACCAACCCTGAACGCTTCAATTCTCTAGGTGGCAAACTTCCCAAAGGTGTACTTCTCGTTGGACCTCCTGGCACTGGAAAAACTCTGCTCGCCCGTGCTGTTGCTGGAGAAGCTGGTGTGCCGTTTTTCTATATGTCTGGATCTGAGTTCGATGAAGTATATGTTGGTGTGGGAGCTAAGCGGGTTCGCGAATTGTTCAACCAGGCCAGAGCCAAGGCACCTGCCATCATCTTCATTGACGAATTGGATGCAATTGGAGCCAAGAGAAACGAAAGAGATGCCGCCTACGTGAAACAGACACTAAACCAACTTCTTACCGAGCTTGACGGATTCTCCCAGTCAACTGGTGTTATTATCATTGCTGCAACCAACTACCCGAAACTTCTCGATAAAGCCCTCACACGACCTGGCCGTTTTGACCGCAGGGTCGTGGTTGGCCTTCCTGACGTCCGTGGTCGCGTGGATATCCTGAAACACCACATGAAGAACGTTCAAATAAGCACTGATGTGGATACTGCTATAATTGCTCGTGGAACACCCGGTTTTTCTGGTGCTGACCTAGAAAACCTTGTCAACCAAGCTGCCATTCATGCTAGCAAGAACAAACAAACCAAAGTCGGCCCGATGGACTTCGATTGGGCCAAGGACAAGATTATGATGGGGGCCGAAGCTCGCAGCAGAGTTATGCGGGAAAAAGACAAGCTTCTCACTGCATATCATGAAGCCGGCCATGCTCTCGTTGCCCACTTCTCCCCTGCAGCAACACCCCTGTACAAGATTACTATTGTTCCGAGAGGTATGTCATTGGGCACAACTCATTTCCTTCCGGAAATGGACGTTGTCTCGAGAAATTACACCGAGTTCTTGGCGGATATCGACGTCTCTATGGGTGGCAAGGCTGCGGAAGAGCTTGTTTTTGGTCCAGAAAATGTCACAAGCGGAATATCAGCGGTATGTTATTTTTTTTTTTTTCTATGTTTAGCTAACATATTTATTGTATTTTACGTAACTGTAGGTTGTGAGTTGTGCTAACACTTTTTGTGCGCAGGATCTTCAACACGCAACCAACACTGCCTTCTCTATGGTAACTAGATATGGATACTCCAAAAAACTAGGTTCCATCGACCTCATTTCAAACTACAAAACCTTGTCTTCTGAAACCAAGCAAGAAATTGAATCTGAGGTCAGACGACTTGTCGAAGAATCAAGTAAACGCGCAACAGCGATTCTCACAGAACATCGCAAAGAGTTGGAGCTATTAACCAATGCATTGATGGAGTATGAAACTCTGACGAAGGAAGAGATGGAAAAGGTGCTGAAGGGAGAAAAGTTGGATAAGCTCGAATCCATTGCTAAGGCTCCAATTATGCTACCAGACGCGCTGATGACAACGGGATTGAAGGCTCCAGCTGGAGAATCAGCCGCTTCCAAAGGAGCAGGGGTATAGTTCCTTTCGTTCTTTAACAACATTTCTCTCTTTTTTTATTGTTATATAGTTGGGTGATTCGGAATAACTCTTTTCCTTTTCTTTATTTTATTCTATTTATTCTATTTATTTCATTTCATTTTGTTTTGTTTCTGCCAGTTTTCGTGATTTCCTGTTCGCCAACCCATCATTGTTTATTCGGACGTTTTCCATATACCGTCTTGTCCTGGTTATTCCCAGTTAAGGCTACTTCGCTACCACCCCTGTTGTGCATTTCTGTTTGAGCCTTTATTCTCTCCTCTCGTACTCCCGTGTGTTAGGAGCGTATATATGTATGTACACAGCCAAAACAATTGACATGACATTTTAGTTTTCGCATATGCAAAAGGAAAAGGTAAATAGGGTTAAACTGGGACTTTACATCTTCAGATTCCCCTAGAAAATTATTGGCACTCTTAGTATGTCACACCCACTCCCACAACCCGCCCAAGCTGTTTGAATCACAGATATCAAAATAAACCAAAACATTCGGGTTTGCGAGGTACGCCTTTCCCCAGCATCTCGCTTGCTTTCCAAACTTACTTTTGTCTGGGAATCCCATTCCTCGTGAAGGAGAAGATAGCTGCGTCCCTTTGGACTCTTTTCAACTTCCAAGTCTAGTGACCCAGCTACCAAAAATTGGGTGTTAAGTGCCCAGGGGTAAGTTCCATCAACTACATTTTACCAAGCCACACCTGTGTATGGAGTACATACACTTTTCGACAATAATATATTATATTAGCCAGAAAGCGACCGGGAGAGGGCCAGTTTCGATTTTCAAACAACATATCAGAAACAAAGAGAAAGAGAGAGTCGACAATGCAATGCACAAAACAAGCCTCTATTTTTCATGCGCATATAAATCAGTTCCGGAATTCCTCTCTCGTCTTCTAGTTTAACACCCGCTCTGCACATCTGGTATGTATGGTATACGAAAGTGGAAAAAGTGAGAAATGATGTATGTATACACATGCATGCATAGGAGTCTCAGAATAACGGGGGGGGGGGGAAGGGCATAATAGCACAAATGAAGAAAAGCTGTACATCTGACCAACTCCCCATATATTAGGACGTAACTAACTAGTTAACTATTAGTTAGTTACTGGACATGTTACGTTAGTAATCATCATCCAGCCCGAAGGTCAATAGAGATTGAAGTGATGTTCTGTAGTTAACACCTTAGTGTCTCCTGACAAGAGAAAACATGGGAGGTTTGGTTCCATGTACGCTCTCGTCTTCCTCTTCATACTTTGTAGAAAGTAGTAATTCACCCAGCAGAATGAAACCCTTATATTTCTTCTGTCGTCCAGATCAGATTTCCTCCAATATGGTCCGGCATCCTCGGAAATATGCACCGGTTCATAAGCAATAGAGGTTCAGGTGGCAATGCAGGTGTATCTAGATATTCAAACTTGGAGGGAAATGAAATATATCATATGATATACCAAATATCTGGATCAAAAGATACACCTCAACCTCATCTGTAATCAAGAAGCTCTGCACTTCAAATCTCAAGGTGTAAATAGCCGGAGGAGTGGGTATGTTGCATCTATCAGAGCAAGTGAGCCAGAACATGGTCTCCCTGAGTCTCGGATAGCTCTTGAGGCTTCCCCGTCCACTCGGTATGAAAGCTAGTGGTCCCAGCCAGCGGGCCACGAATTAGACCGGACGAACAGATCGATAAAATAACCATGAACGATTCTTTTCTGTTCGGATATGGAGTGGATACACATAGTAGGCGACGTAACCTCATACTCGACATGAACTGAAATAGGGCTCGAGAGACTCATGTCATTTTGCACTGGCGGGAAAGACACCTCACGCTTCCTATGAAAGGCATGTATGCGCATGTCCATGTCTCTACGCACGATACCGAAGGGTGAGGTTCTTTACGACGTTCGTCCGGTTAGTTGCGCATGACCAAGCTGCTGCCGCACCAGCTGAATGAATGGAAAACAAGGAACAAAAACCATCATGTCGACAACAGGAAAGAAGTGATACGCTAGCAAAGGAGATGGAGAGGCAAAAGGCGGTATGTTTCTCCAGTGTGAAAAACTTTACTGGGCATATTAGCTAGAACTTTAGTAGCGGGTGGATAAGCAAATTACCAGTGTGACCCCGTATTGTATACGGAGTTGTCTGTCCGAGAAATCAATAAGGCTATTAGTTGAAGATTTCGGTTTTTGAAAAAGCAGTAAAATAGAGTTGTCTCAAAATATGAGTATCAATACTTACGGATATCATACATGCCAGCACGATTGACCAGTCCTTGGCAAACTTTCAAGAGAGCCTTTTGGATTTTTTTGTTTTCCTTGAAAATGATGTCGGGCCTCACGGTTTGCAAAGTGGAACTGCAGGGAGGCGCTAAATGAAAGAAAGGGAAATTGGGGACTAAGAAGGCCGTAGCAAGAAATGCTGCATGATAGTGGTTGGGTGAAGGTGGCGAAGAGTAAGTAAGGAGGAGTGATCCTATGTGTCGACAACTTGTTCAATGCACCATGATCAAGAGTGAAGTCATATTTTCGTTTTTCTTTTGCTCATTGCTTATACCGACCCACCCGCCCTCAGCCGCCAATTGGATTTGGAACTGCTCTCTTTCCCGCTCGTGTTTCGACTGGAGAGAGTTTGGGAAAAGGGGGCAGGGAAATTGAAAAGCATGAATGGCTTGTGGAGATGGTAGTAAAAGGGAATGACAATAATAGAATCAATCTGTTCTGAGGAAGTCAGGAGAGAGAAGATTAACCAAGAGCAATGCAGGTTGCATGAAAGGGAGTTCGGAAGGGATACTTCTGTCATCAGAAAAAGAAAATGAGGGAACAAAAGAAATATTTCCAAGCCCAATGATGAGAAGTAACTACTCTGTATGTTTTAATACTTGCAATCCATTTGCAAGTGATTAAAAATTAATAAACCAGGAAGTAGGATTGAGTGCGGAGGCATGTAAAGGGGAGACAGGAAACTAAAAAGAACCCAGAAACTAAGAAACCCAAATGGAAAAAGTGTTAACCACCTCAAACTATCCAGTAATAAATAATAGCAATTGCAAACCCCAATTATACGAAATGACGAGGAAAATAATAACATAAGAAAATAGAAATAAAAATTAAATCACTGAAAAACGCAAACTGAACCATAACGAAAATTTCGACCTTGAAGGAAGTAATAAAATGATTGAGAAAAGACTCGATTGGATGACAGATATCGGTATCCTGTCACATCAGCCTCCTTGAATCCTTTCTTCGACAATCCTTTTCTTATTTTCGTCAACGCCATATGTCTTGCGTTATCGCAAGGGTCAGTTTAACCTCAGGTAAGTTGGGCTAGACCCTGAGGGAAGGAAAAAAGATGGGGGTAGGACAAGGGGTAGAGAGGTATATCCCAAGCCGCAAGTTTAAAACTGTGGTCGAGACCGTTTCCTGCCGCCAATTTTAATCCCGCATTTGTTTCCGCATTTGTTATTCGAAGCTCCGTATCGAATTCACACAGCGTGAAAATTTGAAGTAGACGAAGAACGAGAAACGAAAGAAATGAAGTAAAAATTATTGAAGTATTGAAATAGTGTAAGAATGATAGTTCTCTAATGGTAGTGTGTTTTGTTTCGTGCTTGCAATAGGATGTTTCGTAATTTAACTGCTGCTTTCGGAAGCTGATGAGATCGAGTTGCAGATTTTCTCTTCTTCAAGTAAGCGCAGGCAACTGGGAGACGATAAATGTCATCATCAGTATTTTGGGACTCAGAAAAATGGAAAAGAAAGGGTTAGCAATTTGTCATTGCAATCCGCCGTGGCCTACGGCTCGGTGTCTGGTATTCGGCGAACATAGGGAAAATATGGGAACTGTTGACTTCAAGGGGGAGGGAGTCTGAACGATAGGTCAAACGGTTGGAGATGTTATATTACAAACAGCATTTTTCCAAGAGTTTTCCCTAATTCCATGGTCCTGTCCATTAGTAAACTCCAATATCATAGTCAGATGGTTTCACCTCCTTTATTTCTTTCTTTCATTCCCATTTTATTTGAACCAGGAGATAAACATACCACATAATCACATTTGGTGCACACGTTGTATGTGTTTTCTGATAGACCACACACCAAACGTACACTAGATACAATTTGTGACCACAAATGTGCAGTACTTCCTTGTAATCGCACATCTTCGCTGGGTAAAATGTAGGAAATAAATGCAATTTTGCTCGGTTGGGTGAAGGAGTTGTTAGACTGAAGTCTAATGATTGCCCCAAATTGTGGTCTCCAGTGGCTCTGATCTTGCTTTTTTAAATACCTCTCTTGACAGAGCAAACGGGGCTCGATGATAAGATCCTAATGTAATGAAACACGGAATGATTAAGTGGTCTGCTCCTCCTCTTGAAACGTGAGCATAACCCCTTCAATGAGATAATAAGGTATGATGTATTCATACCGTAGACCCCAGCCCATTATGCCGAAAGGAAAAAAACGTTTGCTGTTGTGTAACCCGACAAAGATGTATGAAGGCCATGATCCATGATTGTATGATAAAAGTAAAAACCAACCTTTGAAGGCATCCAGCTTAATTACCGAAGCTGCTTTTCCGGCGGCCAAAACTGGAAGATTAGTTAAATTGGCAAAAAAAAAAAAAAGAAAAAAAAAAGAAAGAAAAAAAAGAGAATGTAGGATAACTTACTATCATAGACAGCAAAAACGCAAAGGAGAGAGATAGATTGCAGACTTCACTTGTTTAGGTTTCACCAGTTCACCAGTTATGGCTGGGATGGGTCCCATACCAAGAAGTTGCTTTTCAACTCCTTTCGCCATGCCCAGGGGGACCGTCATGGCGTTGATTTGTTTTTGTGCATTTTTTGGAGATTGAAATATCCAATTCCCAATGATACAGTTAGCCAAAATGCAGTGCTGGCGACTGAAGATTCATATCATCTCTTGGCCTCCATCCCAAGGAGTGAGGCTTGCCATTATTTACCTCCTCCCCAACGAAACGACTGAGACCACTAAATTCCGTCTGCTCTGGGGGTTATTTTCCTCCTCCTGGTTAGAGGACGTATCCCTTACCTATGAATAACACGGCGCACACTAAATTCAGCACAATCTGGTCACCAGCATTGGTTGGAATCCTGGATGCTGATTGATGAACCCTCCCGAGGAACCAAGCCTCTCAATAGCCTATGAAAGGCGGACATGGTGCTGATGTATTCCCTGCTTAAGCCTCCACAGACTCATCAACATACCGCACGACTAGCCCAAATGCGGACGACACAATTCGCAGAGGTATAGACAAATAATCACAACAACCCGGAACGTCACGGTTGTTGTAGAGGGAAAGTTACAGATGAACTTCCATGACCTGATCTCTGTCTGAGGAAGTCGGAACAGGTCGCAAAAATGGGACAGCCAACTTGACTTGGGCGCCGTAGCCAGCACAAATTGGAAACCCGGGGTTTTCTATCAAGCTAATGCAGCGACACAGGACGGCTTTTCCCCCCAATTTCATCAGATTGAGAGCCAATCTGTTACGAGCGTATGCATAAACCAAACAGAGAGGATTGAATCAAATATTGAAAATCTACGATGTAGATATTCGCAAAAGAAGAGAAAAGAAAAGAAAAGAAACAAGGGGAAAGGAGGGAAAAGATTTTATAAAAAAAAACAAAAATATCCTGCCTGCTATATTCGATGAGGTAAAACAAGGAGGCAATAGACATGGACAAATAAATTCGCTAACTTGCATCAAAAATCAAGTCGAGTTGATTCAATACTGTCCAGCCAACCACAGGACATTTCGACAGCTTTGGGTCCTTGTTTATACATCCTCTAGCTTTCCGATTCAGTTATTTCCGATTCGAATGCCATGTTATTCGATCTGTTCATTCCTCGTAACCCATCGCGGAACGAGAGTTGGAGGGTCTTCGAAGATGCCCATCGCGTAGCCTGCCGCAATTGCAGTGCTGACTGCGGTAATTTCGTACATTTTCGGACGTTCAATCTATATATGGATAATATCCATTGCATCCAGAATCGCCTTGGTTTGTGAGCATACAGCTTCTAAATTTGCCCGGGCTATGTGTCCATGTTACGTATGCTGAGAGGTGCCGAAAAAGGTGCCTTTCGCATAATCGATTCAGTAAGGAGCAAATATGCCGTTGAACGCAGTAACAAAGACACATCGCCCCCGAATCAGGAACGGTGGCAGCTTCGTCGTTTATTGTTCGCGCATCCCTGAAGAAGCCTAAGTTGTTCATTAGAAAACTGACTTCACTTCCAGAAACAGCAATGCTTCCTTCTAAAGCATATGCAGGTGATTCGCCCAGCTGATATCCAGATGTTGCAGGCAGGCCATGCTTAGAAATTACAGGCCAATTTCCAACATTATATAAAGAGGAAGCAGTCAGTCCCGTATGCATTTCTAGCTTTACCCGGTGAAAAGGCACAATGCCCAATCAATGCAACAGATTGATCTCCAAGACAGCTCGTGATTCTGATACCATGGCAGAAAACCCTCTGCCAAGGAACCAAATGCCGATTCATGGGAGGAAGCCACGATTCTTGGGAGACTTATTTTCGAACTGTCAAGCTCGAAGAAACTAAGCAAGGTATCATCATACTTGAGGGAATAGAGGTTTGTGAACATTGTTCTTGAGGCGTTGGCCACATCTGTGACAAAGACATTAGCCCCTTTCCCGCCGATTGAATTGTGAGAAGCCAAGTATCAACGGTAGCAAATGCTAATCGACCGTCATAATATATACTTCTTAAATGTGGGGAACAGGTGGGAACATTTCGAGGAAAGTCAAACCAGCTTTTGCAGAAGATGAATAAGTTGAGAGTGGCAGCCTGCAGAGTTCCTGCAGTTTGTCCGCTCCCTCTTACTTCTTCAGCTCTCTGACTAGGGAGGTGGTGCGCGTGTCTGGCCATGCGATGGCATTATGCAGTGGTTTTCCCGTTTCCCAATCCCATACAACTGTGGTTTCGCGATGAGTGGTCACGCCTATTGTTTGGATATCCGAGATTGAGAATCCTTGAGAAACGAAGGCTTTGGTTGTCTGGTCAATGCATTTTTCAACCGAGGAGACTATTTCTTCTGGATCCTCTTCGTGCCATCTGCAAAATAAAGAAATGTATAACGTAAGTGCTGTCAGTTTCCACGCATATCTCATGTACGGTTTAACATTCTGGAGGGGAACATTAGCCATACCCTGAGTGCTGACAGATCCTGTTCAGTTCCACCTGATGAGATACGACTGAATCCCCTCTGTCATCGAAGATTATAAACTTAGATGTAGTGGTGCCCTGATCGATGGCGCCAATATATTGACCTGGCCTACGCTGCTGTGGTTTCTCTGAAGGTTTCGTGTCATAGCTTGGTTGGCTATCCGTATCAACGTCCGTGGATAGGACATGTTTGAGGACGAAATCACGCTGTGAAGAACCTTGCTCGGATACTGCTGTTGGAGCCCCAAGCTCCAGTTTGCTTTTGGCTGCGGCGGCGTAATAACAAGTATGATACAGGATGGGTTACTGGAGGGAGGTGGAAGAAAATGACGTGTCATCTTGTGCAGGCTAGGAAGAAAGGGGAGGGGAGAGTTCAGCGTGAGAGGAGAGGAGCCGCATGATAGAAGTGATAAGTCGACAAGGCAAGAGACTCAACGAATTGAAGAGAGGAAGAAGAAGAAAAAGGAGGAGAGGTTAAGCAGAAGAGAAGAAGAAGAAGAGAAGAAGAGAGACGATACTTGGCGAGCAGGAGGCAAGCATAGGTGGAAGGCATTGATGCTCAAAACCTGGCAGAAGCTGTTTTTGCTCGCTGCTGCGTGGGGAAACCGCCCAGCAACATTTCTGGGCTCGGGTAAAGAACCCTCAATCACTTAACCGATAATGTTCAACATACCACGTTCATATCGAGGGAAATGCGGTCAAAGGGAGGAGGATGGTCCTGCGATGCGTCTAAGAGACGGACGGAGGATGAGACGAGCTGTGGCGGCATCTAATTAATAACAACCAGCATTTGATCATACGCACACAGAGGTTTTTAGTAGTTAGTTAACTACTTATAGACGAAGAGACCGGCCCGTAACTAACTCTCGCGCGTCTAGTCACTTGCATATTTTACGCGGCCCAGGATCAAGCTTCTAACTACAACTTAAGCTACGCTTGGTTATTCCTTATTTTATGAGCATAAGGCTAGGTTCCCTTCTCCCCTCTCTCGAAAAACAGTTAGAATAGTAATATGGGACTGTAAACTAACCGACGCTACCAGATTGGACAGGTACAAGGCTCCGTTGGATGTGCTGCAGCTTCAATTGCGTGGTGCTGTGCTAGCGCATGGGGTGTGGATGTAAGCAAATGAATGGCATTGTATTACACAATGTATGCGATTGTTTGTCCCGATCGCCTATACCTATTATTGCGTGCACGAGGACCGACGCCTGCAGTGAATAAAATAAAATAAAATATAATAAAAATATTAAGGCAAACTGGTCCTGTGCTGGCCACAGCTATGAGCCGTTGAGTGTGATCATCGTTGGCCAGCTGAAAAGAGTGACTCAAGCGAGAAGTATGTCTGGCTCCAAACCATGGAAAATATTTCTAATCTATAACTATCGGACAGGGAACTAGGGGATGTCGTTCTCTATTGGTATGTTTTTGTTATCTATAGAAGTCTGTATGATTTCCAGACCACATCTCAATTATGTGTGCTTATGCTACCTGTCAATAATGTTTCATAAATCTGTTTTCCAGTGACAGTCTGTTCGAATAAACCCGGCTCAGAAAGACTACATCATCCTCATCGTCATCATCATCCTCTGGGTTTTCTCCGCATTTCACTGCTCGGGAATTTCCGCCGCGAGAACCGGATAGCTCACGTAATTGGATGCAACCTAAAAATTATGCATAACGACTTCTTCTATATCAAAAGATTCCTATGGAGAGCTTGGGTCTAAGAAGCAAATATAAGAGAAAACCGATTCAAGCTCAGATGAGGTAGATATATGTACAACCATGTGACACTGCACACCCTTTCTGAGGCCTTCGGGTTGCGATCTGACCGGATGAATTGTGCAGAAGACGATTAAGCAATTAACTTCAAGTCAATTCAATGGTTGCTGTCAGCTAAACTAGGTAGTTAGGAAGGTACTCGGAATCAAAGTTTAATATTAGCTCGCGCTTTAACAACGCATAAACTTTTTCACCCGTCAATTTATCCACGATCGTTGCTTTCCAAGATGTTTCATATGTGCCGGTTCACTCAACGGATTTGAAAGAAAGTCATTGTCTCTGTCTACTCCGTTGGGCCGTTTCCCGTTATTCTCGCTCTCTTAAACCCCGGTTCCCCCTTCATCCCATTCGTGCGGCGGCTGGACGGCTCAATGCGCGTAAACAAGCCAATATAACACCCGCATTTAGTACTAAGCAGCGACATCGCAGCAGCTGCAGCAGCAGCTGCTGCTGTTGCATGCATGCAAGAAGGATCTATTGACCGTTTGATGTATCCGGACGGGGGGGCCATCATCTGTTACAGAAATTGCAATATGCTCCGTGATCAGGGAGTCTTCAACCATACCTTCGCCAACCAAGCTGTCGTTGGCAAACCTTGGATAATTTTGACTAGTGGGCTGGGGGGAATCACAAATATTGAAGAGACGCAGAACTGTGCTTCAGGTGAACCTTCTGTGCTTTATCTAATCATACAATCCCCAGTATAAGGAGAAGCAAGAACAACTCAGGCCGTCAACTTTGGCCTTCTTTGGATAAGTGCTGGACGTTTGATCGAACTATCGTCACCATACTTTGAGGAAGGCAGAGCATTGAACGGCCGTTACACTTGTTAAAGAGAGTTGCAAGTTCGCGTCAAGTTCGCGTCACCAAGAAGAATAGAAAAGATACAAGTATATCCAAATGAGATGATGGTATAGTAACTAAAAATACAAACGAAATTTACAGCGTCTTGCTCGTGATTGCTTATTTTTCTCTTTTTTTGCCCTTAGGTTTTCTGTTGTTTAATCTACAAAAAAAAAAAATTAAAAAATAAAAGAGGAGAAGAGAATTAAGCAAGAAGAGACGGACCCAAGGATTAGGGATAACCTTGCGGATCACAGGCGGGTGAGAGATACTTGAACCTGTGACACACTCTTCCTCAATTAACATTCAACAAATTTACTCCTCACTGGACCCGGCCTCCTTAACTGCCTTGGTCTCTTTTAGCCGCTGCTCCAAATGCTTCCATTTCTCAACGAGGTCTGATCGGGATTCGTAATGCATGTACAACTTCTCGCGGGCAACCAGACTCATAACGATGCTGGCGCCGACCACGAACGTCAAGACGAAACGATACATGTGGTACCACGATGGTGTCCAGCCCTTAACCGCGGCGCGGGCATCGTTGTAGTACAGGAAGGTGAAGGCGAAGAATTGAGAGATCAGGGCGTACTCAACGGGCATGAAGAGGGTAGGCCAGGCGACAGCAGGCGCGACGACGCCAAAAGCATACCTCTTGTAACCAACATGACCACCGTAACCAGCCCATTCCAGACCCCAATGGATGGCGCCAAGGAAGGAGAGGATCTATTACAGATATCAGACACAAGACACACAATCGTACGCGGATTTATGCGGCAGAAGAGAGGGTATGGACTTACAACTGCACCATATCCAATCTGGACGGGTTCAATTATACCCATCAACATCTCCGATGTTGCGCCAGAAATATAGTGACCGGTGCCGGTAGCGATGGCATTGTTCATTTCCCAGGAGAGAAAAGAGGCTCCGAGAGAAGTAGCAACGTATGGAAGGACGCCGGCCATTCCAAGAAAGAGAGCTTCTTTGGGAACGTCCTGAAGGCTGAAGGTGTCCTGGATAACTTTCTACAAAATGTCGGAAACGGCAGATATCAGTATGCGCCCAACAAGAAACCAAGTTTTTTTTTTTTTGTCCCTTTTCGTTTTTTGGACAGCGCTAGGATTAAGGATAAGACGCACTATGTCGTTTCTTACACCAGCCATCATATCAATGTCCTCCTCCTCCACGGCTTTTGGCACCGCATCGCTTGTTTTGACAGCAGCCGTCGAGGCATATCGAAGCAGAGCGGTGGCGGTAGGTTTGCGGGTAGCCAGGGCTAGCGATGTGGATCGAGGGAAAGGAGGTTGACGGACAGATGATGTCAATGGGGCCTTGAATATGGTGCTGGAAAAAGCCGAGCGTGTCATTGAGACATTGGAGTTAGATGCTGCCCTCAGAATAGAGCGAGCGGCTGCTGTTCGGTACAACATGGCGGAGACGGCGAGACCGGGAGGAGACCAAGCGGGATTTTCAGAGGCAGGATAACCTGTTGCGAAGGGTGTGAAAGGGAGGACGGCTTCTAGTTGCCCTTGAATAAAGAGGAAGTGCTCCTGCAAGCGGAGGCGGAGAGGAAAGTGTACAGGAATTGGCCGTGAGGGTAGAGTGGTGAGACCTATATTGACGATTGATGTTGTTGTATATGATGTTACTCGGAAGCGGACTTGGGGGTGTGTAGTAGGTAATCAAGCCCCTCGGCTAGACTAACGAACTAGTTTAACTAACTTTTAGTGGACGGGCGGCATGGCAGATCACGTGGAGTTCCTGTAGTTATCTTCCCAAGGGTTTTTGAAGGGCTGAAGGAAACAAACTTGCGCGATTTCATTTACTACGACGACATGGATTTGATAACTTCTAGTTGATTGCCGTTGAAGAATACAAACGGAGCTGTACCTGTATTGTAGAAGATTTCTCCCAAAAGTGTAGGGTAAAGAGACATGTCGAGTGGCTGCAGACTCCAACCAAGCTTTATTTTTTATTTTTCTTTATTAGTTTAATTTTTTGCATGCATTCCTCTCAGAGGCATACACATAAATTTGTATCGATACGGCGTTACACTAGGAGGACGGAATCCAATAGTGATGGCAAAATTTCCTCGAGATGAAATGTCAAGAAACAGGTTCTGGGCGGATAATTTAATCAATTTGTTGGTTCCTGCGGGCCTTGTTGGGTAGTTACACATCGGGCTCTCTGAACGCTTGGTCCTTTCATTCGAGCAACTTCCTAGTGACGTAAACTCTCCTTTATCTCAAACTATTTACTCTTGATTTTGGAACCATCTGCCAGCCCCAACAACAACAACAACAACAACACCACCACCACCACCACCACGACGCCACGGGTATTTGGTTCACTTAGGACTGTGAATGTGTGTGCTGGAAACTGTGGTATGAGTGCTGTGTCCGCTCTTCAAGGCACACTGTTTAGCCCGAGGCCAACACCTGCAAACCTCAAAGAACCCGCCACAGTGGCATGTTACTCTCTCCTCTCGTCCGTTTTTCTTAATTGAAAGTTCTGTGTGAGTTGCAGTGTTGACCGTTGACTTAAAGAGGAAAACCAATGATTGCCTCCCCTTGGGTCGAACCTGGAATTAACGTGTCTCGTACCTGGAAGGATTACTGTATCATTGACTAGATCTATTTCGATTCCCATGCTTTGCGAATTGAGAATTGTCCCCCCGAGCCTCCAACCATTCCATCTCTGCCTACCCGATTGAATTTCTTCCCGCCGCGAAGGCGAAGGGTAACGCCCACCAACCTCCGCCATGTTGGAAGGCTTGGTTGCCAACCTGTTAAACAGGTTCCTGGGCATGTACGTCAAAAATTTCGATGCAGGACAACTTAATGTCGGAATTTGGTCTGGCGACGTGAAACTACGAAACCTTGAACTGCGGAAGGAAGCTCTGGACCAACTCCGTCTTCCGTTAAATGTCGTTGAAGGCCATCTTGGAGAACTTACATTATCGATTCCATGGTCGAATTTAAGGGGGAAACCGGTGAAGGTCGATATACAAGATGTCTTTCTTCTCGCAGCGCCCAAGGAAGATGCCACCTACGACCCGGAGGAGGAGAGACGACGACAGCATGCGATCAAGATGGAAAAGCTCGAAAGCGCGGAAATACTGAAGGAACAACAGAATACCGATGGGATGTCACAAGAGGAACGATTAAAAAACCAGAGCTTTACTCAAAGTCTGACGACTGCGATTATCGACAATTTACAGGTGGTCATCAAGAACGTTCATTTCCGCTATGAGGATTCCATAGCGGCACCCGGACATCCTTTCGCCTTGGGTATCACCGTCAAGGAGCTCAGCGCTGTCAGCACAAATGGTGAATGGAAACCAACGTTTGTACAGTCCACCTCAGGGACAAGCCATAAATTGGCTGTTCTTGAAGCTCTCGCGATTTATTGGAATACAGACGTTGAACTATTTGGCTCCGGGTCTGGGGGTGACGCTGAAGCCATGGGCCTAAGTCATGCGGAGTTGATGCATAAACTGAGGACCACTATCGAAGAAGGAGAAAATAACCAGTTCATACTGAAACCAGTGAACGGCAGAGCGGGTCTCGAGATAGACAAAACCGGACGGTCAGATCGACCAAGAATCAAGGCGAGGCTGCTTTTCGATGAACTTGGCTTCGTCCTCGACGACAATCAGTACCGTGACGCTCTGATGCTTGTTGATCTCTTCCACTATTTTATTAGGCATCAAGAGTACAAGCAGTACCAACCTAAAGTCAGGCCCAAAGAAGACCCCAGAGCTTGGCTACAGTTCGCTGCAAATTCTGTTCTAAGCAAGATCCATGAACGGAATCAGCGCTGGACGTGGGATTATATACGACAGCGAAGAGATGACCGAATTGCGTATATAAAGCATTTTAAAATGAAAAAGAGAGAGGAAGTCATGTCGCAAAGTGATACTGCGGAGCTTACTCGCCTGGAAGAGAAACTCTCCTATGAGGATCTCAGATTCTGGAGATCGTTAGCCCGAAACCAATTGAGAAAGGAGAATGTTGGGATTAAAAAAGTTGCCAAACCCCAAACTTGGTCTGAATGGATGTGGGGAACCAAGAAGCAAGAGGAGAGCACGACAATGACAGAAGAGCAGAAACGGGAGCTTTATGATGCAATCGACTGGGACGAGAAAAAGGCTGTCGCTGAGAGCATCGACCTCCCGAGAGATTCCGTGAAGTTCCAGGTAGATTCCAGCCTTAGAACTGGTAGCTTTACTTTGAAACGAAATTCTCAAGGAAAAGCAAATGAGGTTCTGAAATTAGTCTTTGATAATTTCCGGGCGAAGGCGAAACAACGACCCGATTCCTCTGTCATAGACATTGACCTGGGCGGTCTTCGACTATACGATGGGACGACTAAAGGGACGCGTTTCCCTCAAATAGTTCGAGTCAAGGATAGACACCCGGAGCCTGAGAATGAGCAATACGGCAAGGCAGAAAATCAAAATCTTGAAGCTCAGGAGGAAGATACTCTCGGTTTGGATGATAGCCTGTTCCATCTCCAGGTAGAAAGGAACCCTCTTGACGGCAGCGCAGATTCCGCTATCAAAATGAAGCTGAAGAGTATCGAGGTCATTTACAACCCCGCGGTTCTAGTTGAAGTAGTTAGATTTTTTCGACCCCCTGAGAGACACATGGAGTCAATTGGTGCCTTGCTTGAAACTGCAGGGGCCACTGTTGAGGAGATTCGGCAACAAACCCGAGCAGGTTTGGAGTTGGCACTGGAGGAGCATAAAACAATCAATGCCCAGCTTGATATCTATGCGCCTCTGATCATAGTCCCTGAAAGCATCACAACAGAGAGCACCGTGTGTTTAATTGTCGATGCCGGTCATGTCAGTGTTACCAGTGAATTGGTATCCAAAGAAACTCTCAAAGATATCCAGAACAAACATTCAAAGCAATTCAGCGAACAAGACTACAGGCAACTCGAAAGCCTGATGTATGATAAGTTCCTCCTGAAGTTGGATTCTACCCAAGTCCTCATTGGTCCTGGAATCGAGGCTACCAAAGCACAACTAACCTCCGGTATCGCATCAAAAAATTTCCATATCATCGACCGTATCAATATGGATTTTGTTCTTGAGTTATGCATCCTTCCCAGATCCACAGACCTTACGCGAACTCGAGTCTCGGGGCATTTGCAGGAATTGCACGCTTCTATATCTGATAAGAAGTATAAAAATCTCATGAAGTTAGTCGACATTGCAGTGCCTCATATAGACGAGCAACCCAAAGCCAGCTCTAAGCCACAAGAGAGCTTAAGACCAAGGTCTGGGACGACTGCATCGAATAGGAGACGTAGATCATCGTCCTTTCAACTGACCCGTCCCAAGGAGTTCCCTGTCGATGATATGGATTTGGACGTCGAAGAGTCGCGCAGGCACGCTGTTGAGAAGGAGCCTACAAAGCCTACGAGTATCAACCATCGGACTTTTGAATTCAAATTTACCGTTGACACACTTCGAGGATCACTTTATCGCTCTGACCCTCATGACGAAAGTTCCGATAAATTGCTGGCCGAACTAGTGGCGAAACATTTCCATTTAGACTATTATCTTCGCCCATACGATATGGTTGCGCAAATTCTCCTGAACTCTCTTAGTGTTGATGACTATATTGAGAATTTCCCGGCTCCCGAGTTCAAACAAATCATATCTTCCAAAGGCTTCGATGCAAACGAAGAAAGGGACCTAGTCAATCTTAAATTTGTCCGTGTCAATCCAAATTCGCCAGAGTTTATGTCGACCTATGATGGAACGGAAATGAATTTAGACCTTTCCATCTCCACAATTAATCTCGTCGTCACAAGGAAGACACTTCTTACGCTCTTGGATTTTGTCCTTATTACATTTACAAACCCAGATAACAAGGATAACACCAATATACAGAAGCAAGTTGAAGCGGACACGCCATTACCTAAGGATCACAAGGACGAACGGAAACAGACGGATACAGGGAAAATCCGTATTAAATCGAAATTGGAGAGAGTTGTTCTCATTCTCAATGACGACGGGATCAGGCTTGCTACTCTAAGTTTAAATACGGCCGATGTTGGCATCTTCCTCTTTGACCCAACAATGCGAATTGAGGCTCGAATAGGGAGTTTGACGCTCTTTGATGATATCAATGGTACCCATTCGACGGCTCGGAGGCTAATGAGCATCGAGGGTGATGACTTCGCAGATTTTAAATACCAGACATTTGATCCTGAATCTGGGGATTATCCTGGATATAACTCTGAGGTGTTTCTGCGTTCTGGATCGATTAAAATAAATTTTATCGAGGGCCCTTATCAAAAAATCATCGGTTTCTTGGTAAAATTTGGAAAAATGCAGGCGATTTTTAATGCTGCACGTCAAGCTGCAGCCAACCAGGCAAACCAGATCCAGGAAACAGCTTCGCTTATGCGCTTTGATGTCATCGTTAAAACACCAATCCTTGTATTCCCTCGAATTACTGAGGAAGATAGGCCGCGAGATTTTGTGACTGCACATTTGGGAGAAATATACGCTAATAACAAGTTCAGCCCCCTTAATGAAGAAAGAAATAGCCCAAGCGTTAACGTGATCTCAGCTGGAGTTCGACATATTCGGCTAACTTCGAACTTCTGGTATGAGGATGATTATTGCGAAGAATTACAGATGATCGAGAAGGTGGACCTTGATTTTAATATTCTCTACCTTGACCACCAGGCAGGCGTGCCTCGTCCGGATATTGAAGTTGATGGGTCAATGTCTCCCATCAACCTTCGAATTTCTCAACCGCAGCTTAAATTTTTATTAGAGTTGTCCAGAACGATCCCAACTGCTCTGATGCAAGATCAAGACCTTGAAGAAGAAGAGGCGATTGATTCCCTTCCACCCTCCGCCACGGAGTCAGCAATCTTGGCCACCCCTGGGGCCGGTGAAGATGTAAGCCAGATGCAGTCACATCAAACCAACGACGGTATAGCTGAGTCAGAACCGTGGATACGGCTTGACATGGTATTCAGGGTCGAAACAATCGGCCTAGAGTTGATTCTCGCGAAAGATGGTCAGCCAGTTGGTCCGTTGGATGAAGCAAGTTTGTCTAAATTTTTCCTGAACAATACAAATGTCAAGCTTCGAATGATCAGCGACGGCTCACTTGAGTCCGAACTCCTTGTCCACTCATTTAACATTCGGGATAGTCGAACCAGAGAAACAAATCGCTTCCGCAAAATCATGTCCCTGATCAATACGGATGTCCAGCAGCAGTTTATGGCCAGTGTATCGATCTCTGGCGGTCAAGACAAGCACCTTATAGCAATGATTACTATTGATAGCCCAAGGGTTATTTTTGCTTTGGACTACCTGTTCGCATTACAATCATTTGCAACCGCGGCTTTTGCGACCGACGAAGTACCTGCAATCGACCACGAGTTGGACGAGTCAGAGGTTGCAGAATCGGAAATCCCATCTCCTGGTATTCCAGGGAAACCCACTCCCTCTTCGTCCAACAATGGATCAAATGCTATGACATTTTCCTTCGGAGTCAACGTAGTTGATGCCCAAATGATTTTAGTGGCCAATCCAACCGTTGCCAACACTGAAGCGATAGTTTTAGGTTCAAAGCAATTAAGGTTTGCGCAGCAGAATGCCTCAACGTTAGAAATGACCAAAATCGGCATGTTCCTCTGCCGAATGGACAAATTTGAGACCAACCGACTTCGAGTGCTAGACGACTTCGCAATTGCTCTTTCCATGGATACGAAGTCCAAAGGGAAATGCTCCTCAATGACAAGAATTGACGTACACGTTGACCCCTTGGTTCTTCGATTATCGCTCCGAGATATTCTGCTCGCGATTCAAATTATGAACAAGACCTCTGAGATGAGGAATACAGGAGGTGAACAAGAAGATTCCGATTCGAAGAGCACCAAGGACCAGAAGTCTATAAAGTCTGCCCGACCAAGACCTATCGGAGGCAGACCCTCTTCTTCTCTTGTAGTCAGCACGGGTTCACAACATCCATCCGTGGATACGGACAAAATTCAACAGTCAATAATCATGAAACGAGAGGAAATGACCGCCCTGGTTGATGGTATTAGAGTAATTCTTATCGGAGACTTGCACGAGTTGCCTCTGCTTGATTGGAGTGTCAAAGAATTCAAGATGGATGTTCGAGACTGGTCTGGCAATATGAGTGCCGATACCTCAGTTGACACCTTTCTTAACGTTTACAACTTTTCCAAGTCAGCTTGGGAGCCGCTGATTGAGCCATGGAAATTTGGGTTCCACATGGCAAAGGAAATGAATCCCAATCTTCTCTCAATCGAAGCTTTTTCGCATCAAAACATGGAGCTCACTATTACGTCTGCAACTATCGCTTTGGCTTCAAAATCGTTCCAGTTTCTATCTACGGATGAAGATGTCTTGTCAAAACCTCAGGGAGCAGATGCCCCTTATAGGTTACGGAATTATACCGGGTTTGACCTTAGAGTTTGGGCGGATGTTGGAAAAAGCGGAGAAGGGCCCGCAGTAATGCTACACGACGGCGAAGAATGCCCCTGGAGATTCGAAGACGCAACCACCATGAGGGAAAACCTCTTGCCAGAAGGCACAGCTGGCATGGTGGGAGTGAAGCTTGAAGGTAGTGGATTCGATTCAATTAACAGGATCCCTGTTATTCGGGAAAGGGAAACGCTATACAACTTAAAACCGAAACAAGACAAAGTGCTCCACAAGCTTCTCATTGAAGTTAGGCTCGCGGCCGACAATGTTAAGTATATAACTTTCCGTTCACCGCTACTCGTTGAAAACAAAACACAGATTCCAGTGGAGCTGGGTGTTTTCAGTCCCGAGGATGGCCACCTCCTAAAGATTGAAAAGATACCACCTGGAGATGCCCAACCTGCTCCTGTAGGAGCTGCATATATGCATTCTTTAGTTATACGGCCTGACCAGGGGTTCGGGTATGACTGGTCTAACGAAAGGCTATTCTGGAGGGATTTATTAAAGAGGCCTACTCGAACTCTTAAGTGTAACAGCGAAAACGGGCAACAGGCACCGCTGTTCTACTTCCAAATGAGTGCAAACTTTGATATCAAGGATCCTATTCTCAATGTTTATCCATATATGCGCATTCGTGTTTCCGCTCCCATCGAAATCCAGAACCTTCTCCCCTACGACTTCAAGTACCGCATCTATGACAAAAATACGCGGAAAGATTGGACAAACTTTCTTCGCAAAGGTGGTATTAGTCCAGTACATGTTGTCGAACTGTCACATCTACTACTCCTCAGCATTGATATGCAAGACACCGCCTTCAGAAACTGCGAGTTTGCTATAATAAATGGGAATGCACAAGAAGACTTTCGGAGAGAATCAATTCTTAGAATCCAGGATGACCGCGGCACGGAATTGAAACTTGGGTTACATTATTTCACTGTTCCGGATAGTGGCGGAGCGTTCAAGGTTTCGATATTCAGCCCGTATCTTATTTTGAATAAGACAGGTTTAGATCTTAACCTTCAGAGCAAGAGCATGTTCCAATCAACAAAGTCCGCTGGACAAGCTATCAGGACCGATGGACGGAGTGGAGTTCGCAGGGCATTGCCGTACATGTACTCTTATGCTACAAGCGATCGCAGAAACAGGTCGATTCTACGAGTGGAAGGCTCTTCATGGAGCAAACCGCAAAGTTTTGAGGCTATTGGGAGTACTTTTGAAGTCATTCTGCCCTCTTCAAACGGAAGGGCCGAGTACCATGCCGGTGTTTCCGTCGAGGAGGGCGAAGGAAAGTACAAACTGACTAAAGTGGTCACTGTTGCACCTCGCTTCATCCTGAACAACAAATTGAACGAGGATCTGATCTCTCGCGAACCCAGTTCCTCAACTGTGATCAGCCTCAGGGCAGGCGATTTGGTACCGCTTCATTTCTTACGACATGCTCCCGAAAAGCAACTCTGCCTTTGTTTCTCCGGTGTAAATAACCAGTGGTCATCTCCTTTCAATATCTCGGACCTTGGAACCGTTTATGTAAAGTTGGCCAAGGCGAATCAACGCCAAAGACTCATACGAGTAGAAGTTCTCATGGAAGCAGCCACAATATATCTTCATATCACCAGTGAAACCCGGCATTGGCCTTTCTCCATGCGCAATGAAAGTGACACGGAATTTATGTTTTTCCAGGCTGTTAGTATAAGTGCTCCAAAGGCTTTTGGGAATCAGAATGCTAACCCTTGCTGCTAGAATCCTAATCTAGATGAGGATGAGGACTATCGGGAAACAGGATGGCGTCCAATCCGGTATCGCCTCCCCCCTAGAAGCGTCATGCCCTACGCATGGGACTATCCAGCCGCCAAAAACAAGTCTCTTGTTCTGCTGTGTCGTGGCAAAGAACGGCATATCAAACTAGCGGAAATCGGAAACTTGATTCCAATGAAAGTGCCTCCATTAGAAGAATACGGTTCATCAAAGATTATTGATCTTAATATCTCGGCTGAGGGCCCTACGCAGACCCTGCTTCTGTCAAATTTCAAGCCTTCCAAGAGTATGTATCGCCAACAACATTCACTATCCTCTCAGAGCAGTTTCTCCTCCGGTTTTGAAGTGAAAGACATCAAGTCCGACGTCACTCTCAAGACGCAGCTTCGATTAGGTGGTATTGGAATATCCTTGATCAACCAGAAAATGAAAGAATTGGTTTACTTCACCTTCAGGGATATCGAGTTCAGATTTAGTGAGTCAAAACTATACCAGACCGTTAATACAACAATAAAATGGATCCAGGTCGACAACCAACTATACGGAGGTATCTTTCCCATGTTACTCTATCCTAGCGTTGTGCAGAAAACTGGTAAAGAAATGGAAGCACATCCAATTTTCCACGCCAAGGTTACCCGTGTTAAAGACGACTCATATGGTGTGCTGTATATCAAATATGCAACGGTACTCTTGCAGCAAATGACTTTGGAACTTGACGAGGACTTCATTTTTGCAATGTTGGATTTCGTTAAAGTCCCTGGCGCGTCGTGGTCTGAGGAAAAGGAAGGAAGGCTTTGCGATGAAGATCTCGATATCCCGGAGCCACAAGCGGAGGATCATGGCAATGACGTCTATTTTGAAGTACTGCATCTCCAACCTATGCAGTTAGATCTCTCCTTCGTGCGCACCCAACGTGTGAACGTGGAGGATACGATGGAGTCATCCAATCCACTCATGTTTTTCGTCAATGTCATGACAATGTCCATAGGTAATGTGAATGATGCTCCTGTCCGATTAAACGCTTTGATGCTGGAAAATGCGAGAGTATCTATGCCTGCGCTGCTTTCCAGCATCACAAACCACTATACCCAGGAATTTATCCGCCAAATTCACGTCGTCCTTGGTTCTGCAGATTTTTTAGGAAATCCTGTGGGGCTGTTTAACACGGTCAGCTCAGGTTTCGTTGACATCTTCTATGAGCCATATCAGGGACTTGTCATGACGGATCGACCACATGAATTGGGCATTGGAATTGCAAAAGGGGCTACAAGTTTCGTCAAAAAGTCCGTTTTTGGACTTTCGGATAGCATGGCTAAGTTTACCGGAAGCTTGTCAAAAGGCCTGGCGGCCGCTACCCTCGATAAAGAATTCCAAGATCAACGACGAATGGCACGAGCCCGCAATCGGCCTAAGCACGCACTGTACGGTGTCACGTCTGGTGGAAATGCCTTTGCCCAAAGTATGGCCAGTGGTATAGGAGGCCTCGCACGCCATCCTCTAGAAGGCGCCGAAAAGGAAGGGCTCCAGGGCTTTATAAAAGGAGTAGGAAAAGGAGTTTTAGGGCTAGCGACAAAGCCTGCTCTAGGCGCTTTTGATCTTGCCTCCAGTGAGTTCATAATTTCCACAACCTTTCAAAACTATTTAATAACTATTTAATACTAACAAATTAATTTCAGATCTCGCTGAAGGAGTTCGGAACACTACCACCGTTTTTGATTCTGGAGGGTTAGAACGCGTCCGGCTTACCCGATTCATCGGCATGGATGGAATTGTCCGGCCTTATTCACAACGGGAAGCACTTGGCCAATTCTGGCTCAAAACTACAGATGATGGCAAATACTTCAACGACGACTATCTTGCGCATCTCGAGTTCCCGGGAAAGGACATGTTGATCATGCTAACGTATAACCGAATTATGCTTATTCGATCTAAAAGGTTAAAGACGGAGTGGGATATCAAGTTAACCGATATTCAAACCATCTCGAAGGAGAGGACAGGGATGGGTATCACGCTCAAGGGTGGTGCAAATGGTCCATTTATACCCGTCCAGGATGAGAGCGCCAGAAATTGGCTATATAAGCAAATTGCGATTGGTATGTTTTGAATTCTCCACTATTTTTCTAAGCTTGGCTACTCAACAAGACCGGCCTGTTTTCTGGACAACTTTGCTAATAGTTTTACTTTCCCCTTCTTAGCTGTAAATGCGTTTAATGAGAAATACAGTGCAAAAGGATAAAAGAAATATGGATGCTATGGACGAACATCATGATAAAAATAGTCTTTGGAAGCAACGGAAGAACCGAGAGACTTAAAGAGAACCCCAGGAACGTGATGAAAAACATTGAAAATAATTTGCATAGATAATTACCCCTTTCGCGAGTTGTTATTATTATTATTCTTTTCCTTCTTACTTATTACTATTTCGTCTATTTCGTGAAACATGCATTATCATGGTTATCCCGTGTTTTCTTTAATACCTCACGTTGTCGCAATTTGGCGTAGATAGAATCACCAGCCTCCTTTCCTGACTTTTAAGTGTTTAATGATTTTTGGACCCTCAACTCAGCATTGGGTTAATGCGGAGAAAATGACGCAAATAATTAGATGTTTTTTCGTGAACCACATGCCAGAACGGCCATTAAGACCTAATTCTCATTTCAAATGGTGAATTACGTTATCCAAGCAAGTAGCAATCTTTCGAGAAGCTGTCAACATTGCATAGATATTATCATACGGTCTATTAGTAGACATATCTCCCATCGGTGAAACGACATAAAAGTTCTACTACAACCAAACTTCAACCTTTCCCAAAAAGCCCAGTGGTATCAAAGAAGGAAAAAGATTTCAAAAGCGCAAATCACTTGCCCTCTGCGCGAGCTACAAGACCATTATCCAACCCAAGCGGCTCCCACACGTCTCTTGCCTTTTTGTTCTGCGCCCAGACAACATCTCCTTTGAGATATATAAGTACTCCGCCCTTCCCATTGGCACTGGCCGTGATGCGAAATAATGGCAGACCGCTTTGAACATGCGCTTCACGTAAGGGGATCATGAGAAGCCCCTCATCCGCACACCATTCTTCCACGATGTCTTTGAAGGTGGGTCCCTCGATGCGCTTGGAAGACGGTGTTGGTAGGGATTTGGAAGTATTTGGTGGTGCTTGTGCTGATGATGACTTGTTCTTGATATGCTCTCGCAGTCCTCTTTGCTGTTGTTTCTGCTTACTTGTGGATGGAGGGGGTAGCGATGTCTTCGCTCTATCACCCAGGTCGAGGGCAAGGTTCATCATTTCAAGTCCACGTTCCCATTCCTGGGTAACTTCGTCAACTGCATTGATTTCATCGGGTATCTGTGTCTTCCACCATGAGAACCATTGGCCGACTTCTTCATAGTTGGGATCTGAGGTTAGCCAGAGATGTAACACAGCATGCCATTTGGGGAAAAATTCAGCAGCAAGAAGCAGAGCAATGACGGTCGGTTTGAAGCAATCTTTCCATTTCAGAATATCTTCAAAGGAGTCAAGGTTTTGATCTCGTGGGTTCACTTCAAATTCTTCACGGAGGTGTTTGCCTAGTCGCGGTAGAAGATGATTTCGTAATGTTATGTCAAATTCTGAGCCAAGAGCTTCTTTCCAGAGCTCAATTCCTTCAGGGAGTCCCCGACCCAGGTCCCAGGTATCTAGCACAACACGGAATTTGCGTTTCGCGTCGGATAGGAGGCCTGTCGGCGCTTTGGGATTTGTGTGCCGTTCGTCCAGGTATCGTAGCCAGTCAAATAGCCACCACGGAAATTGGGATGACTGGGAGGTTGTCCCGTTTCGTTTCTTATTACTTCGTGGTTTCCATTCCTTGATTGCGGTGCTGAGTTTTGGGGCAACTAGCTGGTCGAGAACATTCGAGCAAATAAATTCTGGTAATACATCTTTCCATGCATCTATAAGTGCCGTTGCAGCAGATGGGTCCTGTACATCCCAGTCATTGAGGATAGCTGAGCGAACTCGTGGAAGCCATAAAGTGTATAGCATAGTTTCGTAGGGCGTGGTTGAATGCCGTTGCCTTCCCTCATCCTCCTGCTTGTTGCGAGGTTTGCGAGATAGGATGCTTCGGAGGCGTTGAAGATTGGATACCAGATAGGCTGGATCCTTCAGCGGCTCCCATTCTTCCATGGACTCCCTAAATAAAGGGTGGATTGCGGCTACAGCCACCTCAGACAGTCCATACTCATCAACAAAACTTTCGAACTGAATTTCCAACAACTCCAATCTTTTCGTGACTTGCTCCCATCTTATAACTAGGCCGTCATCAAGACTGAAATTCCCCAGCGCCTCTACAGCTGACGTTAATGCAGATAATTGCACGATCTTGTCCTGTTGCGTATCTATCTCTTCCACCACCTGGTTTTCCTCAAGCTCCACAAACTCTCTCCTTTCTGTGAGTGCCTTCCATTCATCCGCAAAGGCTTCGAGGTCATTCCTTGCTCTCCGGGCTATCTTTAGAGCCTCACTTTCATCAGCGCTCACAAACTCCAGCGGCGTCATCAAACCAGCTGTAGACGTTAACAGTTTCTGTTCCTTCCCCGTCGCATCGATCAACGATTTCAGGATATTAGGGACCTCCAATCCAGCTGCATCCATCTCAATCTCGCGCGCAGTCCTAAACTTCGGCTTCGCAGGACCCTTCGGGGTACTTGTTCCACTCCTACTCTCCTTCTGTTTCTCCTTCCGCCGCCGTCTTAGGTTTCGCTCCTCATCCGAACTGTCTTCCAATATCTCTCCTCTCCTGGCGGCTTCGCGCTTCGCTTCGTCTTTTGCCTGTTTAGATTTCTCCTTCACAGCGCCCAAGCCAATTCCCTGAGGTCGTAGCACGGTCTCAATCGGTTTCAGAATTCCCTGGCCACCAGCGCCCAATCCTTGACCCTCCTTGTAGCCCATCTTGGCCATCATTCGGGCAGCAAACGTGTTCACGCCCCCAGCAAACCCGGTTTTCCCCGCCCGGTTCTGTCCCTTCGGGGTGGAATTGCCGTTCGTCCATGATGGGGGATTCGTAGATCTCATGTTCGTGGAAGGTTGGGGGGAGGGTGAGCCGGTTTTTGCTGGAGCAAATCCTCGAACACTGTGCGTTGGTTTCAAATCTGCTTCACCCTCCTCCTCCTCCTCATCATCATCATCATCATGGGATCTAATATCGTTGATCTTGCGCTTCTGGCCAGCAAAGGAAGTTCGGGGTAACCACTCCATGGGCATGACAGCGGACGGAGAGGTATAGGAAATGGTAGGATGATACAATCCGAGATTTTATTTAATCAGATTTATTCTTTTGATAGCTAGTATTAGACATAAACATGGAGCGAACTAAAGAACCAGATGCCCAAATAACAATATCTAGCATCCTTTCAGCCCTTTGTGTTTGCTGTCTTTACCAGTTCTCTCGTTGTCGCTCTTCAAGGTGTCAAACAGCCGAAGAAGCAACTATCTCGGGGAAAAGATAGTTCCGACGCCGAATAATGGCTGAGTCATGTGTTTCTAGTTTTTTAACCGGCTAGTTAACTATGACGTAACCGCTGACTAAGCCAATTATGCCGCGGGAAATTCTGGAAACTTTGCGGAAGTTCGACGTCAACCAACAAAAACACGCAATAGAAGAACTGTGTAAGAGTAACTAACAATCGTCTGCTCTTATATTTCGTGCATGTATTGTCACGTCTTCTATACCCTAATCAACTTCTTCTCTTCCTCTTATCTGCGAATTGATCCGTCTCTCGTATTCTCTCCGGACATCCAAGTATCACCAACCTATTAGCCATGACCACCTCTCTTTTCCGGTCAACTGTCGGCGGCATCCTTAGAGTTCGTGCTGCTAGAATGTCAGGGGCTGCAGGAGCCCGCTTGATCACGACTAAAGCGACCCTCCCTGACTTATCATGTAAGTCATGTCCATCAAAAGTATAAGAATAAACATATTCCAAAACATTATATACATTCGTCCATCTCTTCTAAAACTCAAACCTAGACGACTACGGTGCCCTCGAACCCTCCATCTCTGGCAAAATCATGGAACTCCACCACAAAAAGCACCACCAAACCTACGTAAACTCCTACAATGATGCCGTCGAGAAGCTGGCCGCCGCGCAGGAGAAGGCCGATATCAAATCCCAGGTGGCTTTCCAGGGCCTGACCAATTTCCATGGCGGTGGCCACGTCAATCACACCCTCTTCTGGGAGAACTTGGCTCCCAAGAGCGCTGGAGGCGGCGAGCCGCCTGCCGGTTCTCTGGGCAAGGCCATTGATGATGCCTTCGGCAGCTATGATAGATTCAAGTCTACGTTTAACACCGCGCTGGCGGGTATCCAGGGGAGCGGGTGGGCGTGGTTGGTTGAAGATAAGCAGACTGGGAAGATTGCAATTAAGACTTATGCTGTAAGTAAACGCCATGTATTTATTCATAGGAACATTTTAAATTATGGGCCTTTGCTAACGAATTGCTTCCATTCAATGCATAGAACCAAGACCCCGTCATTGGTCAATTCAAGCCCCTCTTGGGCATTGATGCTTGGGAACATGCCTACTAGTTAGTTTCGCTTCACTCACCTTCCCCAATATGGAAGACTAACCAAAACACTATCCAGTCTCCAATACGAAAACCGCAAAGCAGAGTACTTCATTGCCATCTGGAACGTGGTGAACTGGAAGGCTGCTGAGAAGCGATTTGCTTAAGCGAGAATACTACCACTCTATCGAACCGCCCCCTAACCCTTCCAGTTAAATGTGCGAACGAACGAATTGCACGCAAATGTGTCCATATCTTTAGCTCACAGCAGTTACCCACGCCTCCCCACATAATACCCCTTACTTCTGCAATAATTGCTAAACAACTGTGTATAATGTTCATTTTCTCTCCAACGCCTGCAAGCACTCTTCTCCAGGGCTGAGGGGTTTCTTTCATAGTTAAGGATATATGCATACGTATCTATATTTATACAAGATGAAAACTCCTGCACCCTTTCTTTTGCCTCTGAAGGCCAGATGGACCTTGTTAAAAGAAAGAAAAGTGTCCATAAAAAAGAGGAACTCGATTTTAAACAAATATATTATTATTCCATTTTACGACGTGTCTCATTACTCGAATAGCAGTCCACTCAGTGACAAAAGAGTAATTGAATTGATAACGCAAAAACGAAAACAAATGAGCAAACGAAATGCAACACCATTGCAATCCACGCAGGCAGGTAAACAAGCAATAAAACAATCAAAAACACAAGCATTTTCATTCTCTTTGGTAACAAAACGCCCTCGATTTCAAATTACTTTTTCTTCCTTGAACACGTCCATATCCTGCCATTAATAATAATAAAAAAAAGTAAATGAATAAAAAACGTCAAACAAGCCGGAAAAGTGACAATGAAAAAATAGAGCTTTGCCAGATTTCCCCCAACGTATTGTAGTAGTCAGCTAATCATCTAACATTGTTATAAAAAAGCATGACGTGACGATGAAGAAAGGCGAGCAAGAAGGAGAGGTGTCAGTAGCCATAAAATAAAATGAAGCATAACGCATAAACGATCTTGTCGTGAACCGTTTCGAGTTTTGTCCTGGATTGCGTGAAAAGTACATGTACATAAAATTCCATTAACCCGTGGGTTTGGATGGAAGGGGGTTTAACAGAACAGCCTTGAAGCTTTAACAGCCATAAAAGAAATCGATGACCATGGTGTTACAAAAGAAAGAAGAGAAGAAAGAAGAACGCCGCCACCACCACTACCCGAAAAAAAAAAATAAAGGAAAATAAAAATAACAAGAAAAAATTATCAGTTGACTGCATTCAGCTCCCTTCCACCCAGCGGCAAAGGTCGCAGAACTGGGGGAAATAATCACACCTTCCGCAACGCCCGACGATGCGAAAACCTCGAGGGCCTCTGCTCCATCACACTGTCATCCTGCACAGATACAATGGCCGGATCCTTTAACGACGCGACATCGTATAGTTCAACGCCACCACTGGCCGGGTAAGTCGTCACAGAGACAGTGCAGCCAGGAGACTTTGCAGGTTTCTGGTTTTGATTCAGGCTTCTGTTCCGCCTATGCTTCAAGGCGCTGCTTGCTGTTGCGGGCGGTGTCGGCGTGGGCATCTGCGCTTGTCTCAACGTCTGCTGCGTGGGGGTTGGCGAATCTCGTACGGGCATGTTATTGTGTAAAAAGGTGGAATCGGTGGAGCCAGCAGCGGCAGTGGCAGTCCCACCTCTCCCAGTCATCCACCCAAACAAGCCCAAGGACGTCGGGCGTCGTTTCGTAGGCTCACTAGGTGCTTCTGGTGTCGATGAGGAGGTGTACAGACGACCACCAATCCCACTTGCGCCCGCCTCGTTACGTGATGCCATAGACGCAGAGGCCCCGGTCTCGGTATCATTATTTACTGCTGCCATTATGCCCCAGGCTCGACGCAGCTCTGCCTAGTGACAGTGGCAGAACGGGGAAATCCACATTAATGCTTGTCTGACGACTGGTGCTCATGCGTCTCCTTCTCCCGATCTGGGGGAATGGGGCGCCGGCTTTTTCGCCAATGGCATCGGATGAGGTGGGTGTGTTTCCTCGTTGGGATGCGGCGATCGTGCGGCTGAAGAAGCGGGGACGGAGACTCAGGCGGCGACGGGGGGGTAGGTTGAGGTTTTGTGGTGGTTGTGGTGGCGGTTGCGGTTGGGATTGTTGGAGGTTCCGGTTAGGGGTGTTTTTATTCCTCTCACCAACGCGGACGCGGAGGCTTTTCAGAGTCGGCAGCTGTGGTTCGTTTTCGTCATTGTCACTGTCATCGTCAGGATCATCAGATGAAAGCTTCAACGTGTGCTGGCTGGTGTCCATCCCGTCCATCTGGAGAGAGTGTCTTTTGTTTGCATGTATACGACATTTCCCGCCATGAGCAGCTGGTCGTGCCGCCTCCAGCCAATCCTGCGGAGTTAGCAGTGGTGAACTCGCGCCATAATTATTATCATCGTCATCACCCTCATCGTCATCATGCCCATCAGCACATCGTGGTTTGGAATGTGTCGATTTCATTGAGATAGGGTATCTATTCCGTTTTGCTGGTGAGGCGCCACCATCATCTCCAACTTTAGTGACATTCCCGTCTTTGTGCTTGCGACTAGCATACTCATAACCCCCACCTCCTAAATTTCCATGAACAAAAAGCCTCGAAGGATCCGATTCCCCCGCACCATGCCCATAGGCCGGGAACATACTCGCAAGTTGATCGCGGCTCGGGTTATTGCCAAGCCGTGTCGCATTGCTTAACGTCTCCATCCTTCCCGATAATGCCGTGGTAGCCGTACTGGGCCTCGTGGTGATATCATCCGCAGATCGTGGCCTTCGCAAGCCCGCATGACCAATTGATGAAAAGTTAGCCAACAAGGGACCCTGGTCAAGCAAACTCTTTTCCGCAATGATGCTAGAGTTAGACCCGTTCCTGGCATCTGCGTTCGACGTGCTCATTGTGTCAGGCGTAGGAGGCAATCTGGTGCCGTTAAATATCGGGCCGTCCAAGACTGGGGTGTCGAATTTATACGCCTTGACTAGGCGCTTTGCTTGGAAAGCAGTTCCGAGGAATGGCTGCTTCTTTGATGAAGCGGCACTTGAAGTATTATTGGCAGCTGTATAGCTGGGTCTCTTGGGCCCCAATGCAGAGATGAGCAGGTTTTCCTGAGGCTGAATCCACTGGTCGATTCGCGACAATTTACTATTCTTATTTTGTTCCTCCCCTGTCTCCTTTGGAGACAGCTCCAGTTTAGAAATAGGCTGCGTAAAACTCCTTGCAGGCGGTCCAATGCTTGCCATGTCAGCAACAAACAGCTTTGACTGAGTGGCTGAGGGGTTCAGGTAGCTGCATTCACTGAGGATGCTTAGTCTAGGTGATTCAGGTTCCGGCAGCTCATCTCCAGAGAGGATACTTCCAGCCCTCGACGCAGAACTGAATCCATTGCGCGACACATCCCCTTCCGTAATATAAAGACTGCGGAGAGCGCTCGTGCTCCCACTACTCTCGCGAAGGAAGGACGGGTGTCGTCGGGGTCTGTGCGCTGATGAACTTGTTGTTTCCACCCGGGATCTTAGAGAACGAGCGGAGCTAGTGCCTTTCCATGATGAAGTGCGATCAGGAATGTCAAAGATCAATGTACTTTTCGGGGTTATTGCGGGAGATACTGCCAGGCCTTCACTGGTATGAGGGCGGGCGGTTAACAGCTGGTTGTTGGCATCGTCGGCCGGCTCCAGGGTCTCTATCTTTGCTTCCAACTGGCAGATCAGCTCCACAGCTTCATTAACGGCCTGGTCTCGTTTGTCCAGTTCCATGCGCAAATGCTCATTTGAGTGGCGCAATCTCTGGTTCGTCTCTTCCACCTCGTGCAATTCGTGAAATTGATCTTCCACGCCCTGTAATCTCCGTACTTCCTCTTCCAGTGCTTCCATACGCTCTAGCTTCTTCTCCAAGGATACAAGTTGCTGGGTTCGATGGTAGATTTCCAATTTGAGATCGAAATTTAACTTGTTCAGCTTGGAGACGTACTTGAGAAATATTCAGTACTGCACACATAACATAATAACTAGGGATATGTATGTCTCGAGGGATAAAACTCTTACCTGATCCGTTTCTCTCAATCCCATCTCTCTGGGTTGTTTCAGGCCAGCGGATAAGACATTGCTGACTTTCCGCTGTTTCTCAGATGATGAATCCGCTTGAGATGGAACTGTAGCGGGCGTCTGCACTTGGCTTTCGGAAACATGCTCTGATGCAGCTCTCCGGCCACCACGACTGGCACGCTGGTCATTAATCAGGCCTTGAAGAAGCGAGGAAGAGGGGTTAACAAGTGGGGTTGATCCGGTAGAATCATTGTTTCCTAATAGATTTTATATTATCTTAGTAGGAATCGCTTTTGTAGATTGTACCGTCAATCAGTAGGGGTGGCTGTTTAGTTGGCTAGAAACTTACGTTGTGGGGTGTCGGCCCGTGCAGAGGTTGGGCTGGCTGAGACTCTGGAAGTATCTAGACGTCTCACTAAGTCAGAATTATATTTTCATAAATTATTTCGAAGAGGTAAAGAAGCAGGAAATAGGCATATACCCGTGTTGATTCTTGTAGTAGAATTCTTCATATTTCTTCTCTGCGCATTGGACTGGGAGGGATGTGAATGATCCGGGGTCGAGGGTTCAGCTATCAAAGTGTCAGTCCTTGAGAGAGAAATTAACAACGATCCAGAAGAGGTGTATATCAATATCTACAGATATAGATATAGATATGGATTGGCTGACCCGAAAACTGTTTCCGAGAACGAGCAGCAGCACCAACAGTAGGAGAAGATGCGGGGCCATCATTGGCCAAGCGATGTCTGTAGTTATGGGAATCCATGGTTTGGCAGACACAGACAGTTGCCGGTTCTAATAAAGTAGACCGAAATGCAACGAGGGGGAGATCAATTAAGAAGGGAGGGTATCCATAAATAAGTATATACCTAGGTATATACGCGACGTGATTTGTGTGATGGATATATATGTATTTGGATGTAAACACCAACAGAGTTTGTTGTTGATATCGGGAGCTTGCCGGGGCGACGATGGAGCGGTGGAGCGATGGTAGCGGCAGTTTACAGCGCTGGGGAATCGAGGGTCATCTCACCGGCGGGGCGGGCAGGCAGAGCGCAGAGTCCTGCCGCTTCCGGATAAGCGAATGTAGGAATTGAATAGTGATAGGGGGTAAATGAATATGAGTGAATTGTATAAGTGAAAGAAGGGTGACTGGGTTAGAGAGTGGTAGTGGTGGAAGTGTGGGTATGTAGGAGACCGGAGAGTGGAGAGGGGAAGCGGAAAGCAATTGGGACTGGAAGTGCCAGGGGGCCCTCGACCAAGAGAGTGGAAGATCGAGATCGAGATCGAGATCGAGATGGCTAGCAGCAGCAGCAGCAGCAGCTGTGCACCAAAGAAACGAGAGAGGAGACTTGAAGTTAAAGCTTGAAGTTGGAGATGGTGAATTGCGAGTGGTTATGTATTATCAGGGGGATGTGAGAGGTTCGAAGAAAACGAATGTGTGTGAGAGTGGAATGAGCTTGCGCTTTTGCTGCTCAGATTTCTTTAGCGGTGGCTGGTGAAACATCCCACAGAAAGACCCAGCTACCGACCTGTTACATGGATGGCATAGGAAGCATTTCCATATCCAAAGAACAGGGGATATCCTTCAGTTCAATTGAACATCCCTTTTCGTCCTCTCCTGTCTTGAGTTTTAAAAGAACTAGTTAGTTGCCCCCAACCCCTCAATGTTCGCAACTGAGCTTTCTGCATCCAACCCGCCCCCCTTCAACCAAAGCAGAAGACATTTGAGGAGCATGGCAGGAAGATTGGGAAGACACAGCGCTATCACGTCTCTCACCCAACTCCCGCAGTAACTAGTAGTTCCCTTGCACAGTGGAGCCAAGTCAACCGACGCAGGTTTCAAACTCAAACCCCACAAAAGCCAAAAAGACAAAGTCTGTAAAGACAGACCCGACCCCTTAAATGCAAGATCCATCCATATATTTATTCTCTGCCCTGAACTAAGGCATAAACCATGCATAAACCATAGACCATACGAAGCTATCCCTTCCACGCAGGATCCCAGTCAAGTCACTCTCGACATTCTTGATCACCTCCTTCGTAACATAACTACCTAGCAATGGCCCATGGGATGCCAGGATGCCTCTTGTCCAGATTTAGTTAGTTGGTTAGACCTCAGCAGCATTTGCCCCTATTGCCCTCCCAATCGGAGGATTTATCCAGTTCCCTTCGTCTGAGCCCTCCCCGCAGGCGCAAACCCCGTTTCAGCCCAGCCAGCCGCCCCCCGAGCACTCGTTAAATTTCCCATCCGCACCGCCACAGCGCCAATTTCTAAACTATTTTAACGTCTCCATCTGGCATTTTCATGATTTCAGGGGGCGGGGGAGAAAGAAGTGGAGAGATTGGAATTTCCTGAGTGCTGATACCACACCATGTTTCTGCTGTTGAACCCCAACCACTGACTAAATTCTGCACTGTCTCCTTCAGGCTTTTCGACGCTTATTCGGGATACTTCTATCTGTATGGGCAATGAAATATATATATATATATTCTTAATATATAAAGAGCGGAAGCTGGAGGAAATAACCCTGGAAAGTTTACAAACAAACCATACCTTTTGATTCACTACAATCTCTTCCATGCAAGATTGCACAATCTCCCTTCAACCCAACTATACTGCAACGAGGCGGCGCCGGGACGGCAGGTCAACAGCAACGTCCCGTAGAGTTGGCTATATGGGAAGCCGAACGGGTGGGCCTGGCTAGTTAAGGAAGCAGACGAGTGCCTACGAAGAGAAGAGGCAACTGAGAATTGAAGGTACAAGTGATTATACAGAGAATTGTATGCGTATTCCAGTACCTTGGCATGTACGAACAGCTCCAATACAGAGCCAGGTTATTTATCCAATTTTACTATTTAATTAATCAACTAACCAACACCTCATACCAATGCATCCAAATATATCGAAATCGTAGGGTCGCAGTCCAGTTGAAATAAAGTTCTGGGTTACCCCGTCGCGGCCCGCCCGAGTTACCATGTATATCCATCCCACTGGACTCTTTAATCCGATATTTTGCTTTTTACCATTCACCTTTTTACATTTTAAACCATTGTTGCAGTTGTTGGAGAAGGAAAAGTTAATCATGTACGATCGTAACAATAAAGATTCCCAGCTATTATTCATTTCCAATCCAAGCACGCCAGAACGAAGAAATGAATGCCCTGTAGCTACGGATATCACTCGCAACCCGAAAAGAAAGACTCCCATCACATCCTCACTGTTCCAGTTCCAATTCCCAATGCTCCAATCCCATTCATCAATATATGTATATATATAATGTAGATAATATAGATATCCCTCATGATATATCGTATATCGGTGCTCCCTACTTCTTCGTCTCCCCGGACCAAACACGCATCTCCTTCGCGCTGCTATGCGCAATTCGAAACACTATCGATGTTGTATCAAACAATCGTCAGCATCAATAGAACAAACAGCATGACAACAAAGCCATAAGAACAACAAGAACAATCAAGGGATAACTCACACCTCCTCTCCGTCTCATCCAACCCCCTCAAAAACTCAACCCCATCCCCCAGCGCCCCTTGCGAGTTATACGCATGATCCGCAATCTCCATCGAGCGCTTCTTAAACGCCTATCAGAATCCATAACCATCAGCGAAACCACTTCACCCTACCCTTTTTTTTTTTTTTTTTTTTTTTAGAAGCTTCTTGTCCAACAACTACTCACCTCCATAAGCACATCAACCATCTCCTCCTCCTCGAACAGTTGCAAAATGCGCACGGCAAGGCTATAGAAGTGCGGCGCCAGCGAGCGCAGGTCTACCGTGCCCGGATTGGCTTTTAGGGCGTTGAGGACTTGTTCCGACAGTGCGGTGGAGAGGTCGAGGGTGACGAGGGGGGATGAGTCGGCGCGGGCGCTGGGTGGTTGATTCGTTAGTCGGCATTGGGCATGGTGGGTGGGAGATGGGATGATGAGGGGTGAATTATTTATTTATTTATTTATTTTTTTTTTTTTTTGGGACGTACCCGACCGCAAGCATCTCGCCGAGCCAGAGGGGGAGGTCGATCCGGGTGCCTGGCTTTATCTGGTGGATTGGTTAGTGGGATGGATGATTGGGTATGGAGAGATATAGGGACGCAATGGTCAGGCAAAGTACATCTTCCCCGGCATTGCCGTCGAGATAACCCAGCCCAGGCACCGCGAGCTCGAATGTACACGGTAGTTTCTGTTAGACGTGGGCAACGCAAATTGCCTTTCAATGTTAGTGGAGAAATTCAATCGATCACCTGAATGATAGGATCACAAACAGCGCCTTTTTACGAACCTGCGCATCGGTGAGAATGGCGTCTATGTCGTAATATGACATTATTCGTAGAAAGTCTATGTTGCTGTCGTTCGTTTGCTGCCGTTCGTTTGCTGCTGCTGCTGCTGCACTACTACAACATCAAGCGGTTGTTTCTTTTCGTTGATGGCCACGACCTGATAAGGATCACGTGGTGATAAGATTCAGCTCGATTGCCTGAACATTAACGGAGAGTTAACGGATAGGGTTGTTTGAATGTAATAAGAATGGGTATGTTTAGTTTCTTGATGAATGTTGGCTTGAAGTTCTGGCATATTCAAGTTCCTGAACACCATATGTCTACACCCATTTCCTCGAAAAGCACATATATATGTGGTGCCACACTAAATATCTCCATCATGATCCAGGCGTAGTTAACTCACTTTTGACATCGTCTCATCTTACAGGAATGGATCGCAAAATACACATAAGGAGGCTCCACTGCATCCATGCATATTTATGCAGATGAGATGAGGTAGGGGCTTTCTTTTCTCTCTCTCTCTCTCTCTCTCTCTCTCTCTCTTTCGCGCATTCTTTCTCATATGGTTTCCCTCGGATTATGCATCAGTCGATGCAGGTATGTTCACGTTCTTAATCATATTGCTGCGCTCAGTTAGTTATTAGGGTACTTATGGCACAATTACCTGACCTGTTATCCCTCATTACCAACTCCAGGGTTGAGCAAGGTTGAAACGAAAAGCATATAATAAATCCCGTCTCCGTAGCACAGAGGCACGATGCGTGCCAACGCCTCTCGAGAACTTCTTACTAGTCACCTGCACTCGATAAACTACCAAGGGCCCAACCAACTACTTAAATTAACAAACTATTGTGATTATTGCATATTATCCAACCCCTTTGTAGCTATTTGTGTCACGAAGTATCGCGGCGTGCCACGCACCGTCCCACTTTCTGTTTGCCGCTTGAGGAATAGGTAAAACAAACACAGTTAGACTCCGTAGTTAGATGAGCTGGGATGGTTGGTAGGAAATCGTGAAACCCACCCACAACTCCCTTCTTCCCAACCGCAAACCTTTTGTTGATATTTGAATTTTCTGGAGGGGACCAAAGGGGCCTTTTATAATTACACGGGCGCTGGCTTTTCAACTGAAATGATGATGATGATGATGATATTGTCGGACGGGATGGACGGATCATGGGATGAAACACGGGATGTGCGGAGTAACTTTAGTAAGGTAAAATAATAAACAACCACGAACGTTAATGGGTGCGGGGCCAAGCGGCAGAAACAGGCTGAGGGTGATATTATGGTACCAACTCCGTACATAGTGATGATATGACAGCCCGGGACAGGGACAGGGACAGGAACAGGAACAGGAACAGGAACAGGGACAGGAACAGGGACGGAGACAGGGACAGAGACAGGGACAGAGACAGGGACAGAGACAGGGACAGAGACAGGGACAGGGACAGAGAGAGTTGGACAGTCCAAGGACACACGATGACAGCCGGGTCAATGCAAGAGATGCGGTGGAGATTGAAACACAGCCCTGGGGCAGTTCGTAGACTGTACGGAGTAGTTACCGACGTAGCTAATAGCAACCAACTAATGATCTCGGAATCGGTTAGTTAACTATCCAATAGATAGTTAAGTTAACAACAGGCGGGTAATCATATCAACAGGAAATAAACAAACAAACAAACAAATACGTATATAAACAGCGTAATCTGACTTTGGGGTGATCGACGGGGTCTGGAGGGCTCTCTCCGGCTTGCCCCCTCACTGTTCTGCTCCACCCGCATTAACCCACTTGGTGAACCAAACCATTTAGACCTTATTATATAAGTAAAGCTAACGCATATCAAACCCAAGGGTGGTACCTATCGCCGTGTCTCAGTCGGATATTGTTGTTGTGTCTAGGCTCACTTGTTGCTCTTTTTTAACTCGGTCAAAACCTCCACATGGTTAAGTTAGGCACTGCTAATAATAATAATAATAATAACTAATAGGCACTGCCAGTAAGAATGACTCCAGAGAATGGAGTTGCCCGAGAAAACAGGAATGTCCAAGCGTTCTATTTATATTTCTGGAACGAGAGCATCATCTCTTTGTTTCACTCTATACTGTAACTAGTTTAAAACATCGCAGTCGAATATTGCCTTACTCATCGTTACTTTCTCCTCACAGGGTTGTCCCGTTCGTCTCTCGCGGATTCGCTAAGCTTCTACCATCTTCAACTTCAACCTCTCTTGAAATCCACACAGACAAACTCCTCTGTGCTTAACAACAGTCCCTCTAATATCAGCTTAGTTATCATGTATCAGTGACTTACTATTTTATCCGTCTTTCGTGTCGATGAATACGCCACATCCAACTCCTGACTCTTAGCTGTGAACTAATCCGTACACCCGATCCATCCCCCACTTCTTGGTTGTTCTTTGCATGGGGCTCCCGTGCCTGTTCCCTTTCCCATCAACCACCACTATGAAAATGTATAACGCCCTCTCCCAGTCCGACGACCGCGACGACGAAGAAGTGGCCTCCAATGCCTCAGCCTCGGATAGATCAGAGTCCCCTCTTCCCCAGTCGAGCAACCTGTCATTCCGGAAAATCTCTCTGGATGTCCACAACCTGGGCGGAGGAGCGTTTATGAGTCCCGCAAACATGGGTGATGAGGCCAGCCCAACCTCACTCAGCTCGGTGATCAAATCCTTAGCGGCCACTTCGGCCAGCTATGACATGTTAGAAGACGATGACTACACAGCCGCTGCAGATCTCGAGAATTCCCCCGCCCCTATTGATTCGCTTCCTCCCTCCTCGCAAAACCATCTCAAGAGCAACAACAACAACAACAACAACAACAACAACAACAACAACACGAATGGTATCTCCTCCAGTCGCTGCAGTAAAACTACCGCCAGTCCTGGGTCTCCAGATCCAGATGAGCCTATAATCCAGTCTTCTGTATCTGGGCGTCCTGTTCCCCTGCGCCATCCAACTCCGGACCTGCAATCGCTACAGGGCGCGTACGTGGGCAACGTGGAACGGCTGGAGAGGTCTGCAGAGACACTGAGCAGTACCTCGGACATCAAGGGGGAATTGCGGAAATTGAACCTAGAACAGAAAAGGCGGTCTGTGAGCTCTCCCGGCTGCAGTGCTGTGAACCCGCGTGGCCCAGCCTCTCCCGTCCGGAATTATTCTTCACCGTCCCTGTCAAACTCAATAGTCAGTGTAAATAATACCGCAAGATCTACCGGATACTCCCCGGAAGCGTACGTCACGTCTCCAAGGGGTTCTATCATGTCTGGCTCTTCCTCACATAGCATTGCGGGCTCCGCATCGCGCGTTCGATCCGCCTCAGGTGCTTCTCGGCTAGCCCAGGTCCCCGAACCTGTAATCGAGGACCAGCCTGCGCAATTTCAGCAGATTCCGGCCAAGGCCCCTCTCCTGCCTCCTCCCGATATCCTTCAGCGCAGTTTCTTCGATGAGCAACACCCGCAACTTCCTCTCTCCGACCCAAGTTCGACAGCCTACGATGATATTCCAGAAGAGTGCCCGGACTCTGCTGATTCAACGGATACCTACAAGGAATCTACGTTATTTAAAGACTTCGATGGCGTGCATTTCACGCCGCACCTAAGGGAACGGCCCCCGCACCAGCGGGTATCGTCGACCAAACTACCTCTTACCAAAGAGCCACATCCGTTAAACGTCCCCCCTCCAGTCCAGAAAATGGTATATTACCCCGCGCCCGTTCCAATGGTACTTAACCTACCGCAACGACTATCGAAAAAGCCCAATCCACAGTACGAAAAACACCGTTCGCAGATCATCAATTCCCTCTCAGCAGACTCACGGAAAGTAGCAGCTTGGTTACCACCTCCAGACGATAATGACAAGGAAGCGAAGGGGGATGCACGGCAGGCTAAGAGATTATCGGAATTACCCCCTCAATTACGTGCGAGCGCTTTCTTTGAACAACCTCCCGCCCAGCTAGATATTCAAATCAAGCAGAATTCGGCGGTTGCTACACTTGATAGCATTTTGGATGCCGCTGCAAAGGCACCGGTTAGCGCATTTACGGATCACCCGATTGTAGGACATGTTGGTGCGGAGGTCTATGGGAAACCGAGCGGGAAACGGAGATTAAAGAAGGTTTCTAAGCCTAAGGCGGAGAAAAAGGGCAAGCATATTTCTCGCAAGTCTCTAAGCGTCCGAGACAGCGTAGTCGCGCTTCAAAGCGAAGGAGGCCTTGGACCGCAAGAAAGAAGTATTGAGACTGAGGGTCATGCTGCTGAGGGTAGCGACGAGGTGACGCCGTTCCGAGAATCGTATGATGGGGATGCAACGGGTCGGGAACAGTTGGCTAGTAATCTTCATAACGATGCCGATCGGAGAGACGACGAGGATGACGGTGAGTGGAATGAGGGCCGTAATGAGGAAGACGAGAGTTTAAGGGAAGGTGAAAAAGAAGGCGAGGATGAGGACGAGGATTCCGATGACGAGTCCGACCTTGAGGAAACCTACGTCGGAGCCCCAACAACCCTCCTCGCCGAGCTCCAAATGCGCAAACAAGAGCAAAAACAGCGAAGCCGCACCGCAGCCACCGCCTTCCCCAACGGCATGCACTCGACTCTACTCGAACTCGACGCCGTCGCGCAGCACCAGCGCATGACGCGTAATCAGCGGCATATCACGCTCGCCTGGGAAGACCCGGGGATTGCAGAGCGTAACAAACCGGAAGACGAGAATGTCCCGCTCGCTGTGCTCTATCCAAAGAATCTGCTGAACGATGAGAGTAGGCCTATGGGTCTTATGGAGAAGCTGGAGTTGGAGGAGAATGAGCCGCTTAGTCGGAGGAGGGCGAGGATTCGCGGTGAACCTCTTTGTGGTGGAGGTGGGCGGAATGGTTTCCGTGGCAGCGGGATACTTGAAGCTGATGGTAGTAATGGCCCTGGCAATGCGGACCCTGATGGTGATGATGAAGGGGAAGAAGGCGAGACGCTGGCGCAGCTCGCACGCCGTTTGAAGGCTGAAGAAATTGATGCAAAGTTAACGAGGGACTTTACGGATGAGTTGCTTAGTCAGTTTGGGGTGAAGTCGACTGACGGGGCTGAGGGGGAGCAGGGGAAGGAGGGCGAAGAGCAATCGTCTTCGCGTGGGGAGGAGAAGGAGAAGATGAAGGAGAAGATGGAGGCGGAGACGGAGACGGCTACGGCTGAGCCGGCGGAGGAGACGTTGGGACAACGACGGCAGCGTCTGCAAGCTGAGAAAGGGAAGACATTGGCGAACGGGGGGGCGGGGGCGGAAAATACACTCTCTACCCCACTTAAGCAGCGACATTCCCTTGCGAATGTCCTGCAAGCCCACCCGTCTGCAGATGTGGGGAATAATCCGTATCTCTCTGGCGGAGATCGGAGAGGGACTTGGAATGCGAATAGGGGTGGACTGCGGAACCCCTACCAGGCACAGCTACAAGCACAGGCACAAGCGCACCCACAACTCGCCAATCACATGGCGATGAATTTGATGCAGCAGCAGTATCACCAGCAGGGTGGGTATGGATATGGAGCGGCTGGGAACGGTACCAAGTACGCCATGAATCTGTCGTCTCATGTCAATGCGGCGGGTACGGGTGGTTATAGACAGTCCGGACAGTTTGTACAGGGCCAGTATCCTCACAGGGGGTCTATGAATAATCTTGGGATGTATGGGAATGGATATGGGGACGCGCACATCGCTGGTGTGCAGCAGAGTGCTATTATAGATCCCGGGCAAGCGGCTCTGATTGATCGGTGGAGACAGAGTGTACGGAATTAACTAGATGGGGAGGGGTTATTTATTTATTTATTTCGAGATTTTACCTTTTTATATTTGTGTTTTATGTTTTTTTAAGCCCTTTCTACCTCCTCCTCCTTCTCCTTCTCCTTCTCCTTCTCCTTCACTTTGTCGGTGGGCTTTTCACAGCGTTTATGACGAGGCATAGCGATGCGCATTTACGGTGTTTACATCATCGTCATCATATTTCCAGTGTACTCTTCTCGTTTTATGGTAACGGTCACAACTCTTCCTGGTCTATCGTTCGTCGTCCCTTTTGAATACCCCTGAGAAAGAAACCGGGAGGGATTGTCTTGCTAATGATGGCCCGTTTCTTCGCGGTATTCACCTTTCTTGCTCGATTTGTCTATTGTCTGTTTTCTCATCCTGTAGCTAGTTTAAGCATCTGTGTCCGTGCACTTATGATACCTGAATACATCAGCATCGCATCTTTCGATTTACTTATTCAGTGTTGGCATTTTGGCGTTATGAATATTTCATTGGATGCATTGGGACTTTGTATGTGTCCACAGCCTCGTCTAGCCCCATCGCCACAGCGAAACACATCTAAGTCTGTGGGAAAATTTTCTTGGAACCTTTTCCCACTTTCTCTCCTAAAATAGCGAGTCTTAACTGGCTATTTAAACGATTAAGCATTCTCTGTGGTGAGTTGTTTGGTAAATACACCGTAGAGTCAGTCAATCAAATGCTTTTGCTCTTTGCAGGAGGTAAAACACAAGAACATAAAAAACAAATATATTTGCTGGCGTAACTACAATAGCCAGTTAGTTATCCCTGTTCCATCTCACCTTGCTAACTTAACATAGTCATCATCATGATGATGATGATAACTAGTTAGTTATCCCCTTTCCGAGCTCTGCTGCTTGCTGACCCGATCTGAGACCTGCTAAGCATAAAATCAGCCCACCTCAAGCAGCAAAGACAACTGTGTAAATATTTACTCCAACAGCCAATATCAGACAAACACAACTTCACCACCCCCCGCTTCGTCTTCTCCTCTCCACTTTTCGACTATTCTTACAGACCACATTGTGCCGTCGGTCGCTAGCTACCGCCCGGCTTCCCCGCCCTCTATATGACACTCGCACTGTTATAAGCTGCGGTTTTGTTATCAATACTACATGTTTCGCCACTCCGTCGATGTATCCTGCATCCCAATCCAACAGCGCCC
>NW_011371359.1:1825472-1885593 GCF_000150735.1 Paracoccidioides brasiliensis
CGCTAGCTACCGCCCGGCTACCCCGCCCTCTATTATGACACTCGCACCTGTTATAAGCTGCGGTTTTGTTATCAATACTACCATGTTTCGCCCACTCCGTCGATGTATCCTGCATCCCAATCAACAGGGCCCGCCCCCCCCCCCCCCCTCCCCCACCGCGAACCAGCCTCACAATGACCCTTCAGTCTTGATCCTGTAGCGGCCTGATCTTAACAAGCGGCTGCGGAGCTCTTTGTCACCCTCCCCATCATCTTCTCGTCCTCATCATGCCTCCATCCACGGTGTTTTCATACCTGCGGCGCGACCACCGTCGGCCTAGCTCGCCCGCAACATCGACGACACACCCCACTGCCCACTCTTCATCAACTGCACTGCCCGGCAGCAATATTTCTAATCATCAACTTCTACCGCCGCAGATCCCGCTGCCCAGCCCGTCGGCATATTCCCCGAGACTTCCGGATACAATTGTTGGATCGGCTCCGCTGTTTGAACCACTGCAGCGGCAACAGCAGCAGCAGCAGTTGTTACAGCAATCGGGATCGGATTACAGCAATTTTACTTATTATAATAATCACGGTGGGAAGGCGGAGCAGGTTCCCGATTCACGAAGGAAACAAGATAGTAGCACCGGGCGTGACAATATTAGTACCATTTTTCCTTTGTCAGCATCTCCGCAGATAATTATACCTCCTCGGAATCCCGATCGTATCCGCCCACATTCAGCTGGGAGTGATAAATTGAAGAAAGCGTCGGTATCTGCTGATTCCCAGCACCAGACGACAATGATACGACCAGACCCGCACGACGGTAATGTTTACAGTAGCAAACCTCCTTCGCCGTGGAAACTTACGTTTGGCAAGAATATACTGTCTGACAGCTCGAAGAGCAGTAGCAGTGGTGGTGCAAGTGCAGGAGGATACTTTTATTCACAAGGAAGCACCTACAACAACAGTACAAGATCAAGACCCTCTCCGCCTGGATATGTGGAATCTAACAGCAACATCAATACTTTCTCTGGCGGCCGCGAATATTTCAAACACGAAAGCAGTAGCAGTAGCAGCAGCTTTCGACGCGATACCAGTAGCCATGATGCCGCTTATGAGCCCGCGCATCCTCTCTATCAACGAGGGAAGACGCGATTGAACCTTCTCAATCCCATGGCTTTGTTAGCCCGCCGTCGGTCGGCACGGGCGTTGGCGCTGCGTCCAGAAGACATAGGAACGGGTAGGCTGGCACTGCCTGCATTGCCAGATGATTATGATCCAAGGATTCGCGGGAAGCTCTTTCATGATTTTTCGGCGCCGCGACCGAGACCGGGTGTGCCAGTGAAGACTCCGCAGCCGTTGACTCAACCGCCGGTGGTGAGTGTACAAGATGCTCACAATGACAAAGTGGCATCTCCGGTTCCAGTTTTGAAAGATGGGGTCGGATTTGTGAAGCAAGAGTCTCAGGTGAATGATGATAGAGGTTTCCCTGAGATTGGTTCGAGTTACCGGCCTCCCTCTCCTGATCGATCTCATCCCATCGGACAGGTCCATGATAAACCATTACCTTTGAGACAAGCCAGCGTAGAGGTGCAGAAGGATAATCGCGCCTCGAGGTCTTCTGGCGTTAGATCATCCAGCGCAAGATCCAAGGTGTCGATGGTTCACGACAGCTCGTTTCAACCCTCGGGCTTACCGCGGCATCTCACAAGCAGCGCTTCAAGATTCAGTTTCGATCTGGCGGGTGGAGACTCTGCATCCCAGGAGCGACTTATGGAAGAAAGACACAAGGAGAAAGAAGCTGCCAAGAGGGCGAAGGCCCTGCTTGACCGATCTTATGATTCTGACTCTGATGATTTTGACTACGATGCCATAATGGATGACGATATGTTTGAAGAGAGGATTCCAGGCGTGAATGTTGATGCGAAATTTGGATGTGAATTTGATGACTATTCGGGTCAGGGGCACGTTCTCAGAGTGCCTGGGAATAATAACTTGTTCGTACCGGTGTTGCCTTCTGTGCTGTCTAGCCCTATGAGTCCACTAGACTTGAACTCCTCTGCGCCCTGCTCACTGGAACAGGAGGTGCCAACTCCACTGATGATAAATCCTAATAATACATTTGCTGGTCTAGCTGCAAGTGTTGCTCTCTTGCAGAATGGTTCCGGGGCCAATATGTTGCCTATTGAATCCCTATCACCGCAAGAGATATCACCACAGGCACCCTTCAATCTGGGGGATGATGAGGACGAGTTATATTTTGACGATGGCCTGATCGATGAAATTGGGGGAGAAATTGAGAATGGGGAAAAGTTTGATGAATCTGTTTTTGACGACGAGAATAGTCATCTCTACGAGAGGAAAACAGAGTTCATTATAACTTTACCCTCTGTGCCGTATGAGGACAACGTCCAAAATGATGCCCAAGAAGGAGCAGCCATGGCGGAAGGAGGAGGAGGAGAAGAAGAAGAAGAAGAAGAAGAAGAAGAAGAAGAAGAAGAAGCTGAGGGTGAGAGTGATGCTGGAAATGTGCCACTGGTAGCTCAGAACAGCGTATTACAGCGGAATATCTCCAGTCAAAGCGGTGGGATCAAAAAAACGTCTAGAGATATAAATAGGCGGAACATGCAACCAAGCGCCATATGCGGCTTGACGGAAGGCAATCTGGAGCAGTACCATAGTGCCCTCGCCCAAGCCGCCAACGAAGCCGCTCTCAACGGCCGCTTCGAGCGAAGCAGGAGCGTCAGCGAAAATTCCAGCAGTGATGGCAGCATACCGCAGTCCGCTGCTGAGTCGCGCCCAGACCTAACAGCGGACGACAGTCGTATTAGCATAACTGTTGACTCTCTGGCCTTCGACGACTTTGATTACAACGACGATGACTACCTTGACGAAGACGCAGCCATTATCGCTGCGGCCAACGCCGAGGCCCTCGAGAATGACGACGAGGGTTTCTACGGGCAGGAATTCGGCTTTTATCCTCAGGCTGTTGGGGATTGTGACGAGGAGATGGTTCTTGGGGGGTATTTTGGCACAAGGGGCGTCGATGGGGTTACGAGGAGTCATAGTGGGCGGGTGAATTTTCAGGAACCGAGTCTTACGCCTATTACAGAGCGGAGTGAGTGGAGTACGCGTAACTCTATCGTTTCTTTAACGGCGCACCCTGGTGTGATGGCTGGCGCTGCTGCGTCATTGGCGAGTCCGCAGCCGCTGACGCCTTTGGCGCATCTTGATATGGGAAGTATTGATGATGAGATGAATGCGCTTCTGAAATTGAGGAGGGGTGCGTGGGGGGGCAGTAATGGGAGTTTAAGGAGCAGTGCAGCGAGTCAGGCGCATACTACCGGTGGTTCTCCGGTTATGTCTAGTGCGTGTTTGGCTGCAGCGTCAGCGTCAAGTCGAGGAAGTCTTGTCAATTTTCATGATGTGTTGAGTGAGCAGAGACGGTCTAGCGGGAATGGGAACGGGAATGGGACTTCCTTGCCGGCTGGGTCGCCGGTTGGGGTGGAAAGCAGCAGCAGCAGCAACAGCAGCAACAGCGGTAGCAGCAACAACAACATGCAACATTTCTATTCGCTTTCTCAGTGTCATTCCCATCCCCATCGTGCTCAACAACAACAACAACCGCAACCGCAGCATCAAAATTACTACCAAGTTAGTGGAGATATATCGCCAGCGACCAGCTATAACAACAACAACAACAACAACACACCCCCGCAACCTGAAAACGGAAAACTCCTTGCCCAAACGGAGCACTCCGACCAACACTGCCATCCAAAACCTCAACCACATCCACAACCATATCAGCATCCGCATCCGCATCCGCATCCGCCTCCGTCCCATCTCCATCTCCATCGCCATTCCCAACCCAAAACCTCACTAAATATCGACACCGCCAGAGCCAACATCTCTTCCACCACGTCCGCCCTCTTCTCTCCATCCTCCGCCAAATCCCACAGCCACAACACTAACAAACCTCATCACAGACGCTCCAGCAGCGCTGGCGAGAGCATCAGCTATGTCAAACAGACTGATGAAGCGGGCGGGGATCAATGGGTGCTTGAGAGATGGCGCACTGGCGAGAGTGGGGAGCACGAGGTTGTGGAGAGGGAGGTTATGAATTGGGGGATGATATGATATGATATTGTATCTTCATCCTCGAGATTCCAGGAGGGCGCTATTTTACGATCTTGCTAATATTTTAATATCTATACATAAGGGGTACATTGCTTTAATTTTACTTGCACGATATATGCGATGATGTTTACGATATTCTTTTGACTGGATGACTTTGCCCAGTGTTTGGTTTGATGTTCTCTTCTATTTGAAAGTTTTTTTTTTTTTTTTTTTTTTTTTAAATTTTTTTTTGACTATCTATTTTCTCTCTATATATATTACATCTGTTATCTAAACAAAAAAAGGTCAGCTCCTTTTTTAACCTCTTGCGTTTTGGTTTTCCCTACACTCATTCCCTTTTACCTTCTCTTCATCCCCATCACCATAATATCAGGCATATTTTCCTTATCTTTTTTAATTTATTTGAATTTATTCACCTATGTACACGTAACACACGCACTTGTATCCATCTACGCAGCTATGCGTCCATAATTTATTGATTTACATGATACCCACGCATCCATGAGCCGCACAATGAGACGGATACGGGAAGTGGAGGCAGCCATTCACACTGCATGTATACATCCATCTACCTCCCTGTTGATTTTGCTTTTGGGAGGAGGAAGAGGAAGAGGAAATAATTTGGAGAGTTGGCATTGACCTTAGTACATGCATTGGCTGTATTCTATTTGTAATTTTGCTTTGTACATATGAGGTCATTATATAAAAACTCTACATAACTAGTTATCTACCTAAGGTGTTCACCTATTTACCTCCTCTAATCTCGCATGTTACGGTCAAGTGGGATGCGGAGGATGCCCGAGATGGCTTTGTGTTAACCCCCCCCCCCCTCTTCCCCCTTCCCCCCTTTATCCCATGTCATCCCCTACCTAGGTGTCTCCCCTATGTGGTATCTCCTATGTTGCCCCATGTTTCGGGTATCAACACCGTTGCCCTTGGCCCAACCTCTCCCCAAGATCCCTTCTCCTTTTCTCTATGTGACATCCATCCTTCATGACTCCACCCCTCGCTTTGTTACGTACCTAGATACGGTAATTGTCAAACCAAGGGTCAGGTGGATGGAGCGAGGTTTTCTTTCTTAGGTTCTATTTTCTTTTCGTCCCCCCGCATGGAATTATTTTCAGCTGGGCGGTTTCAGGCAGTGACTGACACTGTTTCATCTGCAGGCAACTAACCTCTGTCAGGCTGCTGGAGGTGGCACTGTGCAGCTGATGGGATATTTGGGATTTTCTGGGAGATTTCAGCCACTTTTTCTTCGCCCGCGGGTTGTTGGTCTGTCTGTCATGGCTTCCAAGGACGGGGTACATGCAACCGGTGCCCCCCTTTCAGAGGAAGATTTACCTTCCCTCTTCTTATTTCCGAGGATACGGATACTTTCTGTGTCAATATCTCTCTGACAGTCTTTTTATCAGAGATATCTAGTAATGGTAACTAACGATGGTTCAACTACCAAAGTACTACTGTAGACCTTTATAGACATTAAATATAATACTCATACACTTCTCTTAACTTTTTTTTATTTCATTTCATCTCCTCTCTTGAGAATCTTTCTCGTTAATTTTCCTGTTCTTGTTATCATATTATTAGTTGAATTTAGTTAAATTTAGTTCCCTTTAAATCATACTTTCCTTGTTCTCCTTTTTCCATTATTAGCTCTTAGTTGATTAACTTTATCTGTGATGTCACCCGGATTTATGAATGTTTGTTCCAGAAGGCTCTTTTTGTCTCTCTCTCTCTCTCTCTCTCTCTCTCTCTCTCTCTCTCTCTCTTTCTCCCAACGACTATCACACTGCTGTTTAGTTTGCTTAAATCCTATTTCTCATTAGAATTACTTACACGCAGCGTATTTATTCAACCGTGTATTTTACAACAATGCGTCGTCATTCCAAGGTTTGTCTACCCCTTTCGATTCATGAAAATATTCATCCGGAATCCTACAATGAGAAAACCTAGCCGCTGTTCAATCCGGGTACAACACCTTATGGGCTGTTTTGATTGGCTGGCCCGCTGCCAGCCAGTTTCCACGGGCACCAGGCCTTGCATAATACAGTCACATACAACCAGCCAACAACTCATTAACCGATGGCAGCAATGGCTTGCTGCAGCATCTCTGCTTCCAAGATTTGCGCAGAGTGGAACAGGTTTGGTAGCAAGCCTTGGTCAAGAAGATAGTTACCCCCTTACGGAGAGGTTGAGTGGTTACGTAGATGCGGTGTTTGGACAAGCCGCTTGCTTGTTTGACGCAGCCAACAGCTGACTCAAACCTTGGGTGCCTGGAGCTCCACGTGACCACTCCAGGTTCCCGCCACAACCGGAGATCAACAGGCGGTACTTTTCCCCCAAAGGACGGCAGGTACGGAGTCGGAAAGGTAGTTAGTTTAACGGTTGGTTCCTTCCTTATCTTCCTTCCTTTCCTTTCCTTTCCTTTTCTTTCTTCTTCTTACTTAAATTAAACCTTCCTCCTTCCACTTGACTTTTTAACTCACTTCCAACGTCTCTCATCTCAGCTAACGCCCCCCCCCCCCCCCCCCCCCCTTTTCCTGCGAATAGAATATATACATCCACTTCTTCGGAGCTTCTCATCTCAACAATCCGACGAAGCTCTCTCTATCCCCGCTCGTTTGCCCTCCCTAGCAATCAACGCCTGGAGAGAAGAATCACTCTTCTTTGATGAAACGCGAGTCTCCATAGGTGGAACGACAGTACTAGTCGACAGATCCCGCCTTGATAGTTGCTATTTCAACCTCCTCATTCAGTCTTACATCGGTTTCAGCGGACGGACTTGGTTGAATTTTCGTCGTGTGTGTGGTGGACTCGGATTTGAACGAAGAGGTTTTGTTTTGATTAAAAATCATAGATTCGATGCAACAGGAACGGATCGGAAGGACCCACTGGAAAAAACCAGACGGAAGCACCAGAAAGGAAAATATATGAAAAAATTGAAAGAACCACAAAATATATATATATATATATATATATATATATATATATAGAGAGAGAGAGAGAGAGATAGAGAGACAAGGAGCACAGAAGGGCAGAATTAAGCAGGGATTAGAGTGGAAGAAAAAGAGACCATTTGATTGGAATTTTTTTTTTTTTGTTTCTTGTTGAGTACATCTACCCTTTTTTTTTAAAAAAAAAAAACCTTCACATCCAACCATACACCTTTTGTTTACCAACCCCTCCTTTTGCTTCTGTTCTTGTTTTCCCCCTTCTTTAAGTTGGGCCATTAATCCTATGCCCCATCTTCTCTTTTTTAACAAAACCAAAAATAAATTCTTACTCATGGAAAATCTCTTTTTCATCTCTCTAATTTTAAACAGACACTGTTTTTTTCACTTGCAGAGACTGAAATAAACACATCTTTTCCCCAACTTTGGTGAAGAGACCTTCAGAATACAACCATCGACATCCCGCTTTTAGTGCGTGCGAAACGAAGAAAGGCAAACCCGGAAACAAAACAGAGATCCCAAAAAATCATGTTGCGAACTTCCACAGTGAAGGCGTCTTCGACCACCGCCGTCTTTCTCCGCCGCTCTCCATATGCCTGCAACAACATCCGGTCGTTTTCTGCCGTCGCGACGTCGAAACACTCCAATGCCCTGTCAAGGAGTAGCTCGAGGTTGAATCTGACCTCGAGGAGACCGTTGGCGGTTGTTGGATGCCAGCAGACGAGCAAGCGGAACCAAAAGAGACGTTATGCTGTTGCGGCTGAGGGGACAACTAAGGGTGTGGTATGTATTTTATTTTCTATTTTGTGATATGTGCGAATGGTGTGCATAGCTGCTGCAAATCATGAGAATATGCATCACGGTCTTTTATCACGGACTCACATATTTTGGCTGTGTAGGATCCCAGTGATTCTTTCCTCCAAGGGAACACGGCAAACTACATTGATGAGATGTATATAGCTTGGAAAAAGGAACCCTCAAGTGTACACGTCTCATGGCAAACCTACTTCCGCAACATGGAAGACGGCAATATGCCCATTTCCCAGGCTTTCCAACCACCCCCCACTCTCGTTCCAACCCCCACCGGCGGCGTTCCTCAACACATGCCCGACGCTGGAGCTACAAATGCAGCTGGCACTGAAGTCTCGAACCACTTGAAAGTCCAGTTGCTGGTGCGCGCATACCAGGCCCGCGGACACCACAAAGCCAAGATTGACCCTCTGGGAATTCGTGGCGAGGCTGAGGCTTTCGGGTATAACAAACCCAGGGAACTGCAGCTGAGCCATTATGGTTTCACCGAGGCCGATCTAGATGAGGAATTCGCTCTTGGACCAGGCATTCTGCCACGTTTCGAGACTGAGACGCGGAAAAAGATGACTCTGAGAGAAATTATTGCTGCTTGTGAGAAGGTTTACTGCGGGTCCTATGGTATCGAGTATATCCATATCCCGGACCGCGTGCCTTGCGACTGGATCCGCGACCGTGTCGAGATCCCCCAACCTTACAAATACTCAGTTGACGAAAAACGTCGCATTCTCGACCGTCTGATTTGGAGTTCTAGTTTTGAAGCTTTCTTGGCCACTAAGTTTCCCAACGATAAGCGGTTCGGTCTGGAAGGTTGCGAAACGCTGGTTCCTGGAATGAAAGCCTTGATTGACCGCAGCGTTGACTATGGCGTCAAGGATATCGTCATCGGTATGCCGCATCGTGGCCGTCTTAATGTGCTCAGTAACGTTGTTCGGAAACCAAACGAATCAATCTTCAGCGAGTTCAGCGGTACTGTAGAACCTTCTGATGAAGGATCTGGAGATGTCAAGTACCATCTTGGCATGAACTTTGAGCGCCCAACCCCTTCAGGAAAGCGTGTGCAGCTCTCACTTGTCGCTAACCCGTCGCATCTGGAAGCTGAGGACCCTGTTGTTCTTGGGAAGACTCGAGCCATTCAGCACTATAATAATGACGAGAAGGAATTCAACACCGCTATGGGCGTGTTGCTGCACGGTGATGCCGCATTTGCTGCTCAGGGTGTTGTTTATGAGACCATGGGCTTCCACTCGCTACCCGCTTACTCCACGGGAGGTACGATTCATATCATCGTGAACAACCAGATCGGTTTCACCACTGATCCCCGCTTTGCTCGCTCCACTCCTTACTGTTCCGATATCGCCAAGGCAATCGATGCGCCAGTCTTCCACGTCAATGGCGATGATGTTGAAGCGCTCAACTACGTCTGCCAGATGGCTGCTGACTGGCGTGCTACTTTCAAGCGTGATGTTGTCATCGATATTGTCTGCTACCGGAAACAGGGCCACAATGAAACCGACCAACCCGCCTTCACCCAACCGTTAATGTACAAGCGCATCGCAGAGCAGACCAACCAACTGGACAAATACGTAGACAAGCTGATCAAGGAAAAGACCTTCACCCATGAGGACATCGAGGAGCACAAAAAGTGGGTCTGGGGCATGCTCAACGATAGCTTTGACCGCAGCAAGGACTACCAACCCTCGAGCAAGGAGTGGCTCACCTCCGCCTGGAACGGATTCAAATCCCCCAAGGAGCTCGCCACGGAGGTCCTGCCGCACCCACCCACCGGCGTTCCCGCAGACACCCTGAAGAAAATCGGTGATGTCCTTGGCAATGTCCCCGAGAACTTCACTGTGCATCGCAACTTAAAGCGGATCCTTGCGAATCGGAAGAAGACTGTGGAGGAAGGTGAGAATATTGATTGGTCGACCGCTGAGGCGCTTGCGTTTGGCACTCTGTGCGCGGAGGGGCATCATGTTCGTGTCTCTGGGCAGGATGTGGAGCGTGGTACATTCTCACAGCGCCATGCTGTCTTGCACGACCAGGAGAATGAGACTACGTACACGTCATTGCAACATATTAGTCCTGACCAGGGGAAGTTTGTCATTTCGAATTCTTCGCTTAGCGAGTTTGGCGCGTAAGTTATACACTCTTCTCTATCCCTGTTCTTACATAATATAACTTGTGCTGACATGCTTTGCCAGCCTGGGCTTCGAATACGGCTACTCTCTAACCTCCCCCGACGCCTTCGTGATGTGGGAAGCTCAATTCGGCGACTTCGCCAACAACGCGCAGTGCATCATCGACCAATTCATCGCATCTGGTGAAACGAAGTGGCTCCAACGGTCTGGCCTTGTCATGTCGCTACCACACGGTTATGATGGACAGGGTCCCGAACATTCTTCTGCAAGAATAGAACGTTATCTTCAGCTGTGCAACGAGGATCCGCGGGTTTTCCCACCTCCCGATCGGATCGACCGACAGCACCAGGACTGCAATATGCAGATTGCCTATATGACTACGCCGTCCAATTTGTTCCATGTCATGCGCAGACAGATGAATCGGCAGTTCCGAAAACGTGAGTCCAGTCCCTCCATCTCTCTATTTACTTTCTTTCTTGCAGTACGTAAATCCAAGCTAACCGCAACCGCAACCGCAACCGCAACCGTAACCTCCAGCCCTCATAATCTTCTTCTCCAAATCCCTCCTCCGCCACCCCCTTTGCCGCTCCCCCCTCTCCTCCTTCATCGGCGACTCGCACTTCCAATGGATAATCCCAGACCCAGAACACGCAACCGGCGCCATAAACTCTCCAAAATCCATCGAGCGCGTAATCCTCTGCTCAGGCCAAGTGTATGCAGCCCTCCACAAGCACCGCGCCGCCAACGAGAGCCTCAAGAATACCGCCATAACCCGCATCGAGCAGATGCACCCGTTCCCCTGGCAGATGCTCAAGGAGAATCTGGACGGGTATCCCAATGCGAAAAATATTGTGTGGTGCCAGGAGGAGCCGCTGAATGCGGGGGCGTGGAGTTATATGCAGCCGAGGATTGAGACGTTGTTGAATGAGACGAAGCATCATAATCGGAGACATGTGTTGTATGCGGGTAGGAATCCGAGTGCGAGTGTTGCGACGGGGAATAAGGGGAGTCATCTTAAGGAGGAGGAGGAGTTGTTGACGGATGCGTTTGAGGTAAGGCAGGAGAGGTTGAAGGGGGAGTAGATTGGCGGGGTGTTTATCTTTGACATTTTTTTCATGTTGTTGAGTGAGATGCATGGATGAACGCGTTTGGTAGTTTGCTTTTTCGTGTGGATATATTGAGATTTCTGATTTCTCTTTTTCTCTTGTTTGTGATTTTAATTTGCATTGTATATTTATTTAAGTTGTTTTTTTTTTCTTTCTCTTACGGTCGGACATTAGCATAGTTAACGTTTCCTTTTTTATCATCTATCTTGTTCTAGAGTTCATTAATGCTGGCTGGCTTCCGCACGGAATGGACAGTATCCTATGACAGCATCAACAACATCGTTGATTTGTTGACGGACGCAAGAAATCCCTTGCTGAGGGCAGAGGGCCTGCCATTCCTTGCTATGTATGCTGTGGCTTGCTTTACTTTACTTTGCATGTCTTGTTGTTTAGGGATATTGCTTATATATTATATTTTTAGGTCCATTTTCAAAATCTCTTCTCTTCTTCCCTTCTTCTGTTATGTATTCTGGATGGGTTCGGCAAGGATGTTGTCAAACAACGCAAACATCCCAATACCAACGCTGTTGCCAAGTGCAAGATTTGACTATTCCAAATATGCTTAGCCTGTAATTCGCGCTCCAATATTCATGGAAAGTGCTTCCCAGGCCGCGCTAAACTTTTTCGGGCTCGCTCCTTCCCAAATGGATGCATGTGGCTTTGTTCTGCAATCCACGACTTCAACTTCAAACTTCAACTTCATTTCAACTTCACTTCAACTTCACTTTCAACTTCATTTCTCCCTTCTGACACTAATGCTCCCCCTTTGTCATTCCCTTTTATTCCCGCAAAAACTGACAGACACTCACTCACTCCGCTGCTCTGTATCCTGACTGCTCCACAGCCCAGCTTATCTCCCGCTGCTGGGCGCGGAGGAACAGAGAACCCACCAATCCCTTTACCTCGAATCCCTTTCCATTTTAGATACACCCCGTAAATACACAACACAGTCGCATATTATGGCTACCGCCCCTCTCCATTCCGGCGCTGTCCACACCACCGCTATCACCAGTACCAGCAACCCAACAGTCCGCCAATCCGCCCGCCAAACCCGCACAAACCCCAGCCGCACCTCCAAAACCGCTAGCCGCTCCACATTGGCCGGTCTGGGTTTCCACGGCAGCAGCGGATACGGTTTTGGCTCAGGTATTGGTAGTGCTGGTGCTGGTGGTGGTCCGGATTCAGCTAGCGCTCACAATGTTCCCCACGGCCTCTACCCGGCCATCACTCATTTTACCGACGCCATAACAGCGCTGCCCAAGGAGTTCCGACGGCATGCGTCATTGCTGAAGGAGGTGGATGGGAAGGCGTGGGCGCTTGAAGAAACTCTGGCGAAACAGCTTGATGCGGCTACGGCGTCGACGCCGTATGCGAAGTTAATGCAAACGGGTGTTCCGGTAAGTACTGGCCTTTTATGGTTGGATTCAAGACTTTGCACCTGTGTGCGGGACGGAGGCATCATGAGTACTGGTAACATGTAATGACCATTTTTGTTGCTTGGTTGTAGGCGAAGGAACCGATCAACTATGACTCTCCCGAGTCTCTTGCGCGCAGGAAGATTTTCTTCGAACTTCGCTCAACTCTCTCCGATCTTATGATCACCACCGACGAAAAGAACCATGTCCTCTGGAATGCAAATAACGAACTTGAGAAGCAGATTACGCGTATCGAAACGACCTTCCCCTACGTTGAGGGTGAAATTAGTGAAGAGGCGCGGTTGGGTAGTATTACCCACTGGGCCTACTCGAACAAAACTGCCGCCAAAGCTGCGGGAAATACATCTGAGCGTCCCCGACGCGAAACTGCTTCTACCCGTGATCAGAATCTCACGGTTGACGGTGAGACTAGAAGAGAAGGCGTCTCTCGGAAGCATCGCCGCAATCAACCCGATGCAGATGGCGAGGATGGACGGGTTCCTTTGCGAAAGGGTACAAGTGGGAAAGGCAGGGGTGGGGAAACACCGGCCAGTGGAAATACCCCCATTGGCGTGGTTGGTGCGGTTGCCGGCTCCTCTGCGGCCCCTGCAAAACGGAGAAGAGTCGAAAAGCCTCCACTCACCTCCACGGCAATAGCTTCGGCAATGGAGCGATCGGTTAGCGCGACAACAAATATAGGCACTGGGCGAGGTGTTCCGAAGGATGTTTCTGCTGCCGATGTTGTGAAGAAGAGGATACGAGCACCTAATGCTAATCCTTCTGCGAGGAAAAGGTATGTTATGAATCCCGTTTTCAAAATGGGCCGTTGGAACAACGGCTGTTTTGGGGCTCTGGATCCCAATTCGATCCTAATATGATGGAACAGAGCGAACACAGCAGCGTCTACAACCTCTCTACCTGCCCTTGTCCCTTCATCCGGTGTCACATCCGTCTCTGGTACAAAGGCCTCCAGTCCTGCTCCTAACACAATCTCCCGTACCGCATCCTCCAGAGCACAGCAAGGCGCTACCCAGGCGACCAATGGCCGTCAGAGACCTTCATCCTCCACATCGAACCGGGCATCCAATTCAAGTACGTTACCTGGACCTGTACCTGGATCCACCACCCACCTGGAGGTCTCTAACCGGGTTATTCCACTCGCAGAAAAACCTACATCTTCGGATCCCAAACTCCTCTCTTCTGCCCACAGAGAGCTTGCTAGTGCGAAACCTGACCACCCTCCTTCCTCCACTACAACTGGATTTAATGATGATAATAGAGTTGGTCTTTCTACTTCTACTACCTCAAGGCCGATGGAACCAGTCCCAAAGAGAGAAGAAGCCGGCCCCAACGATATTACCAACAACAATAACTCGACCAAACTAGATATAGCCGCTGCCACTGAAGGCCCATCCGCTTCACAACAGCCAAAAAGCCGTTCCTCCAAAAACTCTACCCCAGTCGTCTCCACCTTTGCCGAATCAGCCCAACAACTACCGCTACAACGAACCACGAGGCCCCGCGGTGGCACGTCAACAACGACAACAACCACAGATGGAGTACCAGGCACCACCACCAGCTCCAGCTCCACTACGACTAAACGGCCACATAAAAAGGGCGCTGGACTCACAGCCGCTGCGCAGCAACTTACCGCTGCTGCAGCGGCGACAGAAGATGAGGATTCCTCGAGACAAGGCGACGATGAGGAGGATGAGACAGAACCGAGGTATTGCTATTGTAACCAGGTTAGTTTTGGGGAGATGGTTGCGTGTGATAATGAGACGTGTCCGAGGGAGTGGTTTCACTTGTCGTGTGTGGGGTTGTCAAGGGCGCCGTTGAAGAGTTGTGAGTTGCTTTCCCCTTGTTTCTTTTCTCTCTTTATTCCCTTTCTGGATTGTTGCTAATTGATGTTGTTTTGCCCCGTGGTTAGCCAAGTGGTATTGTAACGAGTGTAAGGATAGTAGTCAGCGGAAAGGGAAATCGGGGAATGGAAAGTAAAGACTGGATGGCCCGTCTTGATCTCTCCGTTATTTTCTCAGGAGGGAGCTTATTAACTGCAAGATATCTTGAATTGGTTGGTATGTTTCTATCTATTACTCTATTCATATACCCTGCAACTATATAGTGCAATTTAGCAGCACGACGCACGCGAATTTTGACTACCCTTTCCCTGTATTTTTAACACTCTCTTTACCTATTTACACCTTTACCATCTCACGAATGTCATGACAGTGTTGGTATTCTACGGGGGGGTTTGGACGGAGTTGGGCTAGAGGGACTTATTTTGGTACCTGCTTTTGATTTTGGTTTTTACTCCATCTCGTTGGGTATTTTGTGCCTCCGTCTTGGGACACTGCTGGCCTCCATTTTGGATAATGTATTTTATTATAAAAGACTACTTTCTTGGTAGCTGTTACATCGATAGATGTGTTCTATTTAGGCTTGCATTCGCTGGTCTTGTAGTTTTGTTCTATGTAGTCCATTTTCCCAGCTCTGGTACATGGTCGATGATTGATGTGCGATTGAAGTTTAATGTAAATGAGCCAATGCAGGAGATATGAAATGAGTCTATTTGTTCTCAAGAAAATCCATATGCGTATAAAAGTATCTAGACCAAAGACATGTATGTATGTTACTGCTAAGATCACAAAAGTAGCTGTGGAAATAAAAGGCAAAATGCATCATCATCATCATCATCATCTATATGTGACTATGCCGTTACATCTCCTATCTCCCCAGAAATGCGAGCAAACAAAAACAACAAGCAAAAAAAGCAGGAACTAAAAGCTCCCCGTAAATCGATCTAATATCTGTCCCGCCAACGGCCTCCGCTGCTGGTGCTCCTGCTGCCTCCCATCTCCGCCCTCGCCACCTCTACCACTACCACGTATAGTCCCGCTCGCTCCCGCTCCCGCTCCTGCCGCCGCAGCCCTCGACTCCCCTTCCAGCCTCCTCCTCAACCCCTCAAACCCCTCCGCATCCCCTCCACTCCGCCCCGTCACCCTCCGCAGTCCACTCCACGGCCTCCACGTAACACCAGCACCGGCACCGGTCCCAGCAGCGCCACCGCCTCCGCGTCCCCGTGCTGAAGCCGCCGACAGATCACCATATGCCGAGCCTGGGACTCTCCATGCAGCGGCGCGGCCGGGTAATATCTCTGAGCGCCATGCGTAGCCGACGACCCAACCGGTGGCGGCGGCGAGGAGAGTGTGTGGGAATTGGGAGAGGGCGAGCTGCGAGGCGAGGAGGTAGGTTGTTGATTTGTCGCTGAGGGTTACTGTTGGGGTTGTTGTTGATGTTGTTGACGTCGATGGTTGGGAGGTAGTGGAGGATGACGAGGAGGGGTTCGGATAGGGAGGGATAGATGTGCTGGTGGAGATGCGGTATTTGTATGCGTGTGGGATTGCCGCGTAGAATTGGGCTAGGAGAGCGAAGAGGATGGCAGTGGGCCCGGCGGGGAGGTAGTTTAGGGTGTTTAGGGAGAGGGGGCGGAGGAGGAGGGCGAGGAGGAGGGGTGGGAGGAGGGTTGTGTAGGGGAGCGTGGTTAGGAGAAAGCTCTGAGGTGTTAGGTGGCAAGTTAGTATGTGGATTGTACGGTTTGATGGGGGATTTTTGAAGGGACGGGTGAAGAAAGGGGTTGGGTTGACTTACTCCGAATTTCCTGGATCCCCACAGCCGTTCAATTACGCGCAGGTGATAGAGGAGCATAGCTGCGAAGAGCACTTCCGTCGAATTCGTGTAGCATAGCTAGGGAATATGTACAGTCAGCTGCTATCTTGCCTTGTGTGTCTCGAACAAAAAAGCGACATGAAATTTCCCTTCCCTGGGAATCAAAAAGAAGAATCCAAAACAAGCTTGTTTACCTGCCAAACCCCAAGTCTCCATATTTGCCAGTATGTCCATAAATGCGGCACGACCTGGATATAAAACAAGTACTTTACATCTGCTACGCTAGCAGCTATCGACGATGCAATTATGAAGATGAGCGCATACTTAGATATAGGCGCATTAGTGAAACCTGAGCTGATCATGGCTTCGATTCTGTTCAACGAAAAGACCGCCGCGGAGTGAGGACGAGAAGGCGGAATGGAAGATGGGGTGTATATTGGAGAGGCTTTAATTTATCGTTGCTGTATGTTCTGTTTAGACGACGGCTTCCTCTTCACTGTTTTGCTTTCCTTTCCGTGCGGCTGTCGTCGTTGCTGTCACGGATAGGAGGAGAGTGTGGAGGTGAGCCGTGAAGTTGTCGCCGTGGCTTCCGTTCGGTCTTATTTCCTCACAATGTGTTCAACTACAGGCCCCATATGTGTTTCCATGCAACTGACAGGCCATTTCAGAGCACAGGAGGTTGTTAGAACCCGAGAAGGGAATCTCTAACTGGCGTTTCCCATGTGGATTGTGGTTGACTGAGAACTTGGCTGCGGCGGTTGCAGTGAAGTGACGTCCAAGATGCGGCTAAAGTACACATGGCCAATTAGCGATTGGCTTCCCGAAACTCGGCATGCCGAAACATACGCACTTATTAATCGTGCCCCGCGCACCCACACCTGATGTGGGTGCACCACAGCGTAACGAGCGTAATGATAAAAATATCAACTTCTTCATTAATCAATCTTCAAATATTAATATATCACCACCACCATGATCAATAAGATAGATGATCTTGAAAAATGTATTCAGAGTGCCATTGAAGTCTATAATGGCAATTGAAAACAGAAAATCCTACCTCTGGTATGCAAATTCAACATTTCTTATCAACATCTTTGAGCCAGAATCAATGAAAGAAAAACATGCAATGCAGAGACTGCACTGAACAAGAAGCTTAGCAAGAGTCAGAAGAATGTGTTAAAAGAGTGAATAGCTCATATGGACAGAAATAATTGTCCACTGACCACAGAGCAGATTCAAGATAATGTGAATCTCATTCTCAAACATTATCATACTGATCCTTCAACCTCCCCACCTGTGGTCAGCAAGATGTGGACCTATCAATATATACAAAAAGCTTGAATGGGTATAAAAGGGTTAAGCAGAAGACAATGAATCTGAAAAGAATTGCTGTTGAGGATATTAGCTACATCAAGGTATGATTTGACTGTTTGAAAATCTTACTTCAAAAGTACATATTTCAAACCTATGATATTTACAACTTCAATGAGATTGGCTTTCAAGAGGGTCAAGGACATGGAGAATGGGTTATTACTGCTTTTAAAGACTTTAATTCAGTTATAACTTCATCATATTCTTGAGGATTGATCACTGTGATTGAGTGTATTTCAGCAGATGATAAGGTATTGAATTTCTTCATCATGAAATCCAAAACTCAACTCAAAGATTGATATACACAAAGCAACCTACCAGGTGGATATACAATCATGACATCAGATACTGGCTATACCAATGATGAGATTGGCTTTGCATGAATTTAGCACTTTAATGAGATCTCTAAAAAAATGTCAGCAAGACAGTCATCAATTGCTGCTTCTTGACAATCATGAATCTCATCTCACTGAAGAATTTCTACAATACTGTGATCTCCACAAGATTATTCTATATGAATTTCCTTCATATTCAACTTATATACTGCAATCTCTAGATTGTGTGTCTTTTCAGCAGTATAAGCACTATCATTCAAAGACAGCTAATCAAGCTGTGTGATACAGATATGAGCAGTATGAAAAACATCAATTTCTATAGAATCTAATTGATGTCTGCAAAAAGACTTTTCAATCTTCTACTATTCAGACTGACTTTGCAGATTGTGGCATTGTTCTATTCAACCTGCAATCTGTACTGCTTAAGCTAGATTCAAAGGTCTCTGACTACTCTGAGTTGCAAATATATGGAGAAGACTTCTTTTCATTGCAATCAAGCTGTTCAGATACTGCTTTATCACAGCTATTCTCACTCTAGACAATTGAGAAGCTACAACATCATATTTGAGTGACAAAGAAGACAATGCAAGATATGGAGGATATACTTGATTCCAAATTACCTCATCTGAGCGATCAATTGAACAAGATTTTCCAAGGCAGTCTTGTTCAGACAGAACTCAATGCTATAAGAGAGAGTGAGATTAAGGGTTACTACCTTGCAACCAAACACTGCAGCACTAAAAATACACACCAGCAGGTTCAAGTAGGAGGTATACTCACTGTCAGAGATGCAAATAGAAAGATTGCGCAATGTAAAGAGGAGGAAGCAGAAAAAGAACATTATAAGAGAGTTAAATATGTTGGAAGAGCTTTGAAGAAAAATGCCACAGATCCAACTCAACAAGAGGTTAATGATATATATGAACATCTCGCGAATAATACAGCTACTATGGATGATATAGATAAATTAATTATCATAGATTAGCAGCGTGGTGATGAGATATTAATTTTTGAAGTTCTAATTATCCATATTTTTATTGTTACGCTGTTTTTATCGTTACGCTGTGGCGCACCCACATCAGGTGTGGGTGCGCGGAGGCACGATTAGTTATTACAAGTCCGGAGTATTCAATCGAGTAAACATATAGCACAGAATATTTACTTCACCGCCTACTTAAGATCATGTAGACTTTGGAAATATTTTTCAAAAGTTCTATCTTACCTAGTTTTAGGTGTTTTTTTTTTTTTTGTGGTGCTGGTGCTGGTGGTGGTTTTTGCTGTGACTAGATACAATTCAGATTCCCGAAACATCACATCATAAGAAACGTAAATTCTTCATCACCCCCCACACACAGTAAATGGGATAAGAAAAGAGCACTACATGACACAATTTGCTCCAGCACAGAGCAACATCAGAGAATTGAGCCAAGGAAAGTAAATGAAAGACAGAATGGGAAGGTTAGATGAGGAACATAGTGAAGTTTCACTGTTTTTGAAGGGAGGGTGAAGCTGCATGGCATTTGACATTTTTGCCAGGGGATATTCAAGAAAAGTCAAAATGCTAAGTAAGCAGGAAGGAACAAAATTTTCAAACTTCATCATCCATCTGCTGGTAGAACTGTCTCGCAATAGCCTGAATGCTCTGGTTCATATCCGCATTCACAGGACTAGGGCTGGCTGTCCTGGCTTTCGAGCTCCCGCTGATACTGGCAGTATTATTCCCCTTTTGACGGCCCCGACCAAAAGTCTGACTCTGGGTCTGCTGAGCATGGACCTGTGATTCTCGCTGTGGCTGCTGTTGGCGCTGCTGTACCACTTTCTGTTTTGTCAAGTCGACGGATCGCTGGTTCGTGCGACGCCAACGCTCAGGGGCCAGTTCTGGGTTTTTCAAGTAGCAGTCAGTTACTACGTGACCTCGACGAAAGCAGAATTCGCACTTGGCCACTAGTTGCTGTATGACTTGTTCTTCCTTTCGACTGCTGCTGCTGCTGCTGCTGGTGGTGGTGGTGTTGTTGTTGTTGTTGTTGTTGTTGTTGTTGTTGTTGTTGTTGTTGTTGTTGTTATTCATATTAGACGATTGGGATTTCCTCTCCTTGTTTTTCTTCGAGGAGGATCTTGTGTTAACAACATTATCGTTGCTGACAGTTCTGCTGACGCTAGCGCTGGTGATGTTACCACTACCGTTCCCACTTGACGCAGATGAGGTTAACTGCGCTGTGGCGGAAGGCGGGTGTGTTCTATTATCAGTGTTCGAAATAGTAGTAATAACGACGTTCCGTTCTGGTGGTAGGCATGCAACCAGTTCATCGATCAGCGTATCGATATCCAGTATCTGCGGCATGGACTTGGGCAATTCTTCGTGTTTCAGCGCAATGTTTTCATGAATGGTATTTCGGGAACTACTTGAAACATTCTCATATAAAATATCATAAAGCAACCAGTCAGGGACGGAGAAGCCAAGCTTCTCTAGCTTCCTTCTCGCCTCCTGAAATCTCTTGATATATTCCCTATCACTAGATTTCTGGGACGGGTACAGGCTGTGAAAAATGGCGCGGCGCTCTTCCTCCAGTGGGCGCCGGAAACTGGTTTCCAGCTGGTTCCAAAGCAGATACGCGGAGTGTTTCTTTGGCTGTGTGACGGACTCCATGGCCTGAGAGCCTATCGAGTCCCATATCAAATCATAGAGCCAGTCGTTCTGCTGTTCCCAAAGGTATGTATTCGCATCGGTGAATGGGGAAACCTTTTGGCCCTCCTCGATGATGTGGACGCATTCGGTGGCCTCAGCAATGGATAGGATCGATTCCCGCCATACAGAGTAATTGCTTTTACCGTATAGGCGGTGCAAGAAGGGGACATCCTTCGTCAGGCGGAGGAATGCGATTATCTTCTTACCGACGACGGCCTCCAGGTCAGGCTCGTCGACTTCAGCGCTGCCAGTGTTTTCCTGGCAGTCTCCATTGGAGCTGTCAAGTAACTCTTCAACAACATCTCCAACCCCAGTCTCATTCGCACTTCCATTCCCATTCGCACTCCTGATCGACTTCAGCTCCTGTTTCAATTGTTCAATCTCCAGCGAGAGGCCCAGCGTTAATTTCTCGAACTCAAGCCGGTGTGCAGGACGGATTCCCATCATATCCTGATCGACCTCTCCCTTCACGTGAAAATCAGGATACGATGCGAGGCCGTCCGTATACGAAGCGGTGGGAGCGGGACCGCTAGTGACAAGATTCTCACTGTCCTTGGTGTAGTTGTGCGGCATGAAACATGGATTCTCGGCCGCGGTAAGGGGCATGTTGACAATATTCGGTTGGAAGACGGCCAGCTGTTGTGGTGAAAAGGCCTCTGCGGATGCGTTCAGCGCAGACGTACGTTCCGATGTGTTTCTGGACGAACTCCTGCTGGGCATTATTTGGGGTTTTGCTTCGCTGTCTCCGCTTTCCATCTCGTCGCGTGGCTGGGATTCAGTCAATATGTAGTAGAAAGTATATGAGACAACAGGTAGAATAATACCTATAGAGTCCAGTTCACCCTGAAGAAATGGCTAAACAAGCGGATGGATGGATAGGCAGGACAGATATCGACTCGGTGCGGAGAGGAAGGTTATCTCGCAAAATCAATCGCAACTTTTTCTCACTCGACCAAGTAAATAACCTTAAAATAAGTCAGTCCACTTTAGAAAAAAGATATTTATGCTTTTGACGCAGGACACACACAGAAGCCCAACTCCCAAGCTAGTACAGCAAGGAAAATACAATGAAGAGTCCGAGGGAGAGAAGAGAGGACACCAGATGCAGACTGCGACTTTAACCAAACAAAGCTCCCAAATAAGGTTCCCGTTCTCTTTTTTTCGTTGCCTTCTATTTCATTTCATGCATTAGACATGGAAACGAAACTGGCTGATTGAGTGTTGCCTTGTGAGTTTCCCACGCCCATCTATTCACAGAGGACGAAAAGAGGGTCCCAGAACGCAACTTGGTTAATACTTTCCTTTCTTTTTCTATGTGTCGTCTGATCCTCGCTGAGTCTCTCGCTACTTGGCAGCTTGGTTAGATTTAAGCTGGCTGGTTCCAAGGCCTGGAGGTTGGAAAGTTTCCTAAGACTACAGCAAAGATAGGGTTAAGCCCTAAGTTAACAGCAGAGCAGTTGGATGACGCTGCGGGGGAGCGGAGCCTAATACGTCGGGGCGTTCCGTCGGGTTAGAGAGGAAGTAAAAGATGAGGAGCAGATATGAGAAGACGGCTAAATATCTCTTCCACTTAATATATGGTTTTTTTTTAGCCACTTCAATCCATTTCAATACTGCGTTCGTTCACTAGAACTACATGCAAGAATATGAAAGGGAGCTTCAAGATAATAATAATGATGATGATAGTTAATAAAAAAAAAATAAATAAATAAATAAAAAAATAAAAAAAAAAGCAAAGCACGCTCCGCAGCTTGGCAGCGGGGTCGACGCAATGCCCCCACAGCAACATTTGATGTAGTCGACAGGGGGACATTTGTTGTAATGGCTACAGCTGCGGGGGATGTGAGAAACTAGGAGTCCGGGAGCAGATGACGCGCAAGTATTTCTAACCCTTTACCGCGCTCACTTTAGAAAACGAGAAAAAATATGGTTATCAGCCACGGCTTCCGATGATAGCAAAAACAATCCCCCCAAAAAATTCAAAAATTCAAAATTCAAAATTCAAAAAAAAAAAAAAAAAATAAGAAGAAAATACTATTTCATGGGCAAATCACCCATCCTATCCTGTCCCTGAACCTGCTGCGCCAACGCCTTCCTGTACTCCTCCAACGCCTTCTCCAACGCCTTCAGAGTCGGCTCCATAAGCGCATTAACCGTCTTCTCCCCTCCCTCCACCCGCTTCAAGTTTGGCCGGATATTCTTCCCCGTCGACACCCTGACCTCCCTAGCATGTTGCTTCAACCTCTCAATCTCCGCCTGGCGCTCCTTCTCCGCCTCATCGGCCACAGCTTTGATACGGTCCATGGCACGATTTAACGATTCAACTAGCGACGCGATTTCACCTGCCCGCTCCGGATTCCCCGATAAAAAGGCCTGCCAGAATTGATGGAGGAATTCGGTTGTGGTGGCGTGCGTGAGGGTTAGGCGGTCGAAGATTGAAGAGGGGAGGCCGCAGGTTTCGGGAGAGGTGGCGGAGGCGGGGGAGAATTGGGATTTGCGGTCGCGGATCGCGGCAAAGATTTCAGAGGAGGCGGCGGCAAGTGCAGATTTGGAGCCAACTTTCTCAACTTGGGCCTTTGTATTTTTTTGGTTGCGGGCATTATTATTATTATTATTATTATCATCATCATCATCATCATCATCATCATCCTCGTCGCTGTCGGTTTCTTCGGGCTCGACGATACGGTCAAGTTGGACCCCTCCGCGCTTATTGGGTGGGAAGACGGCGTCAAGGTCATCTTGTAGCCTCCGTAAAATTTCGCGAGGATCTTGTTGGGCAACGGTTTGTGTATCTCCATCCTCCTTTGGATTGGTCCCAACGAAGAAACGGCTCTGGTCGCGCACATTTAGTGTTATCCGTTTTAGCTCCTCTTCCACGCGCAAATCACGCAACTGTAATTCGTTATACGTCTCTTCGTTCATTCCAATCGGGGCAGACGGGTCAGCATCGATTGGCGTGACATTCGCCATGATCTTCTCACTTAGCGAGTTCAACGTCCGAATAATTGGCACATTATCCATGGCGGCAGGCCTCATATCGAAATTCGGCCTATTCCCCATCCTCTGACTAACATCCACCTCATTCCCCTCAAGATCGATCATATGCGGCACATGCGCTGTCCACGAGTGCCCCGCATACTCATCGACCTTGAGATACTTATCTAAAATGGGATCACTCGCATCTGCATCCGTCACCCGCTCTCCACGTAGCTTCTTGAATAACTTGCTTTGAAAAAACCGTGACCAAAACTGCTGCTCGGTCAGCTTGGGGACGTTCTCATCGTACACCTTCTTCACCAACGGATGCTGGCTAAATATCAACTGGATCTGCTCCTTGCTGATATTCAGCTTGGTCACATTGTCCTCCACCCGCGGCTTCAGCGTTGAGAGCACATTGTATGACCCGCGCGTCTGCGCCTTCTCAATCGCATGAGCCCGTAGCAGATGCACCCTTGTTGACCAAAACTGCGACACGAACTGCGCGCTAGTGACCGCCTCGGCCTTAGTGCGAAGCGTCTCCATAAACACCTTCTGCAGTGCCGGATTCGCTTTTAGGAGTGACTGCTGTAGCTCTGCGTCCGCTATTAACCGGCTATCATCGTCCCACGGCGGTTTCCCCGACGCTGATGCCATCGCGGCTGGAGCGCCCTCTTTCGTAGGAACCTGTCCCGTCTTCACAGCTTGTATTGAAGCGCTAAGCGCATCTTTGATCGCATCTGCTTCAGCACGGGCGTTAGGTCCGGACACGAAGGAGAAGATATATTGTTCCGTGGCTCCTGGGGGAGGATTGTTGGGGCCGCCATTGGAGCCATCGTTGGAGGTTTGCGCGAAGATCTTAAGCATAACTTTGGGGCTTGCTGCCGGGGTTTGTTGTAGGTCTAGTGCGATCCAATTAAGCGATTCAACATCGGCACTTCACAAACATCCCCAGAAAGAATGGAAGAACATACGTGTAATATCCGCAACCTGAATCGTTACCGGTGATGCCCCGGAACCAGCCACCTCGGGGGTCCAAGTGATCGACTTCCCATCCGTCGCCATCGCCAATGAGCCATCTTTCTTCTTATATGTCACTACCTGGACCGGTGCCGCCATTGTTGCCATTCCGTCTGTGTTTCCACTCTTCTTCCGGAATTGGAATTCGTAATTCGTAGGCTAATCGTAGATATAAGGTGGGGGCCGAGAGTAAGATATGGTCAGGTTTATATGCTGAATGTTCCTCAGGTCACCTCAAACCAAACACTCGAAAGTCAGGAGCGGGATGACTTTCTAGGTATATATTGAAAAAAAAAAAAAGAAAGAAAGAAAAAAAAAAAAAGAGGAAGAAAGAAAGAAAGAAAGATCCTGCGCAGCGTTTCCAGTCATTAACCCTTGTCTCCCCTTTCCTTCATATATCGGCCCATGAAAATCATAAGTAAAGTCGGTGTCGCATTGTTCGACGAGAAAAGCTTCCAACTAAGTAAAGTAACTAAGTCGTGGCAGGGTAGTGATATTAGGAGGCGGGACAAAACTCCAGAGTTGTATGAAGGAGGGAAAAGAGCTTTGGTCAACTGTGCTAAAATGTATATTGGGTATATCCTTTGAATGGTTTTAATTGCCAACCCCCCACCCTCCGTCAGTCCTGCAATTCAACAGTCCTCCAAGGTCCAACACACGCTCCAGCCGTTTTCCTTCTCTCAGTCCGCTCAGATCCGTCCACGCGCACATTCCAGCAAACTAAGAGTAATTTCTATATCAACCCTCCCGGTTACTTATGCGCCTCGTTGATTTCCTTTGCAGTTGTGTAGCTTCGCGCTGGGGCGTTACGAGAAACGGTCAAAATCTTTCTCCTCCTCTTCCGTTCCCTGCTTGGACGTTAGGAGTAGGCGTGATTGGAAAAGATATTTTCGGGGCGGGTTCAACGGATGCTGATCTAATCCCCGAACGACATAAAAAAAATTTGCTAAACAGATGATAGAAGTGTGGAAGCAAATATGTTGTTATTTTTTCGTATGTTGCGGTATTTCCAATCACCGATGTTGAAGAAGCTCAACTTCAGAAGGGGGTTCGGGGGTGCAATGAAATATCACGTGTCAGATTGGGTCCCAATTTCGCCCTTGGGATAAGATGGAACCTTTGGGGCTAGTCCAACCCCGTCCATCAAGTTGCCCCATCTGAGTCACGGTCACGAGACCCCTGCCAGGCAGTTAGTGATGTTCATTACTTTCCCTTGCATTTATACGAGAAGGCTGCAGAGATTGTCTCTGTAGAAGGTTCACGAGAACGACGCAGCTGACGATACCTAGGCAGGTAGGGCGGTCATCATCACATTCTGTAAGGAATAGGAGGTTAGCTCTATAGATAGTTAACTATCTGACCTGCTGTTCAGGTGGTCAGCAGTTCATTCTCAATGTATTTGAGTGACTGGGATACACATACAATTCTCTATACAATCACTTGTACCCTCAATTCTTAGTTGTAGGCATAACACTCATCTGCTTTCTTAACTAGTCAAGCCCACCAATTCAGCTTCTCTATAAAAAATCCTGTATGACGTCATGTTGAATCCCGTCTCAGCACCGCCTCATTACAATTTGTGTAAATTCTTCATCTCCCAATTCAATGTGAGTTATCTTCAACCACCTTTTTAAAATAAACTCTCAGTGTGAAATATCTATTTTCAAAGCTATTGAAGAATTGAAAAAAACTCTATTTTCTTCTTTTAAGCTATCTACAAGTTACAAGCTTTTGAAAATCACTTTGTATAACTGATTAGCTGACAGAAATTAACTGCAATTAGCTTATCAGCAAATATAAAGATTAATCTCTAAACAAAAGAATTCTAAATATAGATATTAAAGCTTATCTTTTTTTTTTCATTTATATTTATAAAAAAAAACTTTTAAATTTTAAAGATTAACAAGAATACTATTTTTTTATATATTGTTAAAATTCTTAAAGTATAATTTTAATATTTCTTTTTGATATTAAAAATTTATAAAATTTAATTAAAGTTTATTTAATTATTTAATAATTTATTAATAAAATATAAATTTAATATAATATATAGTTAAAACTACAAAATATAAATAATTATAAAATAATTAATAAAAATATTAAAATATTAAAATATTAGTTAAATTTAAAAAAATTTAATTTTTATAAATTTTTTATTAATTTTTAAAAATAAATATATATTAAGTTTAAAAATAATTAAAAACTTTATATATTATTTTTAAATAATTATAAAAATTATAAAAATAAATATATATAGTTTTTTATTAATAAATTTCTTTGATATACTGTAATTATTAAATTTTTATATATTTTTATTTATAAAAATATATTATTAACTTTTATAAAAATATTAAACTATTTAAATAATTTTAATTTTGATAAAAAATTTTATATTTATTTAAATTTATTTTAATATATATTAATAAAAAATTATTAAATAAAATAAATAAATAAATAAAAATAAATAAATAAATATTTTAAAATAAAAAATTTACTTATTTTTAAAATTTTTTATTATATATATATATATATATAAATATATATATAACTTTATAATAGTTAAAATTTAATAAAAGATTAAATCAAAGTTAAAAATCTTTTTTTTATAATTAATTAATAAAAATTTAATTTATAAATTTTCTAGTTATACAAAGATTTTTTATAGTTTAAAAACTAAAAAGAGATTTTGGTCTGATTTTAATAAAAAATTTGCTAATATTGAAACTATTAATCAGACTTTTTGATAGAAAAAAACCTACTTTGAAGGTTAAAAATCAGACTAAGAAGTTAGAAATTTAAGTCGGATATACTGCTGCAGTATTAGAACTAGACCTAGAAACATGTATATTAAAATGACAGACTTGGTAGAATTCATGAAATTATTAAGCTTTTTAAGAAAGGGGTCGAATTCTAAAGAGGAGAGTGGTAACAAGCCTAGATTCCATCTTATAACACAGAGTATAAAACATTCCTTTAAAAAGGTAAGATGAAAAGAGGTAAAATTCTCAGCTATCCAGGCGCACACATGTTCATATAATACTTGTTAGTTTACATATGAATTCAAGACTCGACACTCAATCAATCAGATGCAAATTCAGAAAACTCAAAAGAACTTATCAAGGGGAAGACACAGCCTTAGTCTCCTCTTTGTTTTCTGCTTTCTGCTTCTGCTTTCTGCTTCTGCTTTCTGCTTTCTGCTTTAGTAATTTTCCCTTTTCCTAGACAAACCGTAGACTCCCCATATGCAAACCAGAGCAGGGATAGTATGACAGCAAATACCACATTTTGAATATTAAAAATGGAGGAATTAAAGCCCAACACCAACAAAGAAATATATGAGATATGGCTAAACTACCAAAATAATGCAACGCTCAATGCCCAACGCCCAATGCTCAATGCTCAATGCTTTAACGCTCAAGCAAAAGGGTGCGCCACCAACGCTCAAGCGACGAATATCAGTCAGGATAGGTATATGATGTAATCAAAACAAGACCTCCAAAACGAAGCAGAAACAGGACAAGAGAGGTATTTTCCCCGGCTTAACACCGCAACTTTTCAAATCGAAGCAGAAAGGAATAAGAGGAGAGGACCGCTGGCTTAAAAAAGAAAAGAAGGAAGGAAAAGAAGCAGTCAAATCAGTCACAGGATATACAAGTCAGAAAACAATCATAAGAATAAGCAATCTCCCCAAACATCTCCCTCACTTCTTGAACATATAATGCCCATACAACCCCCCAACGTCCCCAACCGCAACCGGCACCTTCCTCATCCCCCACCACCTAGCCCCCATCTTCCACGACCTCCTCCCATCATCCGCATGCACCTTACCGGCCCTCCCATCCGACTTCCCATTTGCGCCCGCCATCGGCTCGCGCACATACCACCCCCGCCGCCCCAGATCCCGCACCAACCAGCCGTTCCCATACTTGCTGGCGCGGCTCCGCTGGCGCAGCGGGGAGATGATTTTCTCGCTGAGCTCGATGACGTCGAGTGGGGAGCTGTGCGGGGTGACGAGGAGGCAGGCTTTCGGGTTGAAGAGGGCTGCTTGGTTTATGTGGGGGTTCTTTGTGAGGTCTAGATAGCGGAGTTGGGAGGGGATCCATTGGCGGTGGATACGGGAAGTAGAGGTTTTTTCTGACTGGGTGGTTGTGCTGTTGCGGGAGTGGTGGTCTTGCTCGTTATTAGGCGATGGAGGCGGGGCGAAGAACAAGTTGATATCGCTGACGGTCAAGTTTGCGGAATTGAGACCTAGTTCCTCGACATATTTGGACAGCTCGACTAGGGCTGACATATTGCTTGATCTCACTTTGGCGCCTCCTAGGTTTACAGAGCGCAGGGATGGAATGAGAGTGAGGCTGGGTAGGAGCGCGTCGACATCCGCCTCGTCCAGGAGTTGGTGCCTAGCTGTATCAGTCATGACATTCAGGTAGATGAGCGAACCCATCACAGCTGGGTGGGTGGTTAGGAGTTCCACCACCTCCGGACCCGTGAGCTTGGTGCAGCGCGAAATATTCAGGTGGGTAATGCGGGCACTATGTGGGATGGACATCAGTGCGGAGTTCGTGATTTGAGTGTGACAGACGTCGAGATGGGTCAAGTTGACTAGACGTGGAAGGAGAGCCTCAAAGACGCGGGGGCTAAGGCCGCTGCATTCGTGCAGAGATACCCGACGGAGCATGGGAAGGGTTTCGGGAAAGTTTGGGTCTTCGGTCACGGCGCTCAGAAACCCGTCTGAGAAGGTGGAAGAAGAACAGCCGCAGAAATCAACAGCGCGGAGAGAAGGGGTTCTCGAGAGCAATTTCCGAATGACGTCCCCATTCACATCATCTTCCAGATGCTCTTGCAGCAGACACTCCTTCAGGTTCTTCAGAAGCTCCAGGCATTCAAGGAGGGTCTTGGATGTGAGGTTTTGAATCTCCGTATTCATCTGCTGTGTGCGTCCCAACCCAACAGAAGTAAAGTGGGAAAAGTCCAGCCGCCGGACAATGGTGCCCAGAGCGGGATATTGTCGGATGTGGTCAAGGGCCTTTGAGAAGATGACCGAGTGTGGGATGGTGATATTTCGATAGAGAACACTCAGCGTGGCGGAATGGAGCGTTCGAGACGTCAGCAGACAGGAAATGAGATCAACATTCCGTGGCGTGTAGCCATTGGGGGGGATATCAAGAGCTAGATACGAGATGATTTGATCTGGAACAATCAGTAGTTACTATATGCCGTTCTCACAGGAATACCCGCATGAGGTCCTCAGAAAGGATAAAGTTCCAGAGAGAGAGAGAGAGTTTTACCTAGTATCTCAGAAGGGAGCAATTCGATAGGAGCATTCCCCTTCTTTAAAGTAGATTTCTTAGGCTCCTCCAGAACAGTGCAGATGCGATTGTTGATATCCTTGTCCTCCCACGCAAAACCCCTCGACTTCGCATTCCCCAGTAAGCGCAGGTCACTGTAGCTCCTGCTCAGCCTCCGCCCACCCAAGGGGATCTGCTTCCATCCCAGAAAGGCACCACATGGACAGCAGAATTCGAGGTGATCCGGGGGGGGGGCAAGAGTTCGAGACTGGACAGCCGTGTTGCTGGGATTTGGTAAGTGTTCGCTGGGGGTAATTTCCTCGGTATCTACAAAAGATTGGGCGATTTCTGGAGGGTTATATGGTTAGATATATCTCCATAAATAAAGGCGTGGCGGAAGAAGAGAGGTAAATAGCAAGTACCGGTGGAATCCTCTTTGATGGAGCCGAAGGAAGGGCGGCGGGAGCTGCCTGATTCAGTGGAAGGGGAAGGGGAGTTTTCGCGCGAGCGATTCTGGGGTTTGCTGGTCTGCTGGAAATAGTCCTGCCGCTGGTGCTGATGGTTGCCAGGGCAATTGGAGATTGGGGCGGCCCGGGAGCTCATGTCTCGTTGACAAGATCTAGCGGCGGTAGACGTTCTTTATGTCAGGATATTATTTATTGCCTTGTGGGAACCACCGATATGGGAGTGAGATAGGTCTGTAACCGGGAGAAAAGGGAGAGGGGAAGGAGGAGGAAAGATGAGAAAAGATGAGAAAAGATGAGAAAAGATGAGAAAAGATGAGATGAGATGAAGAAAAGATGGGATGAGATGAAATGAGATGAGCAGAGAAGCACCTGATGGCGCAAAGATGGGAGAAGTAGCAGAAACAGTCACAGCAGCTTTCGGATGATTGTGGGGGAGGAAAACATATATTATATGGGCAACACATACCGGTTAGGGTTTAGATCGTTGGAGACCTCCTCTTGGGGAAGTAAGTTATGGCACCAATACGGTAACAGTATGGTAACAGTACGGTAACAGTACGGTAAACTCGGGCTTGTTTTCCAATGGCGGGCGAGTTGTGGTGCAGAAGGGCCGTCACGGAGACTCTTCTCGTACCCGGGTAAGTAATGATTTTACAGGCAGGTGATATATAAGTATGGAACGCAGGTGAAATGCAGGCGTAAAGAAAGCTCGCTAGAGTGCGCTTGGTCAGTGGGAGGAGTTGCTGTTAGTCACAAATTCCCCTCAGCGGAACGGGGGGAACAAGGGGCGGAAGTACGCGGTCCCAAGAGGTGTTTTTGGATGGTAAAAGGTCTGGGTAGAGGCCTGGTATTGGCTGGAGATTGGCTGGCGGCTTCGAAGGGGGCTTGGCTGCAAATCAACGTGATGCGAATGCGAGTTGGGGGGAAGAAAGAGGAGAGGCGGCCATCGCTTGTCCAGGGAGAGATTATTTATTAGGTGTTGAACAAAGGCATGGCAGAGATAGGAATACGAATGGGGATTGAAATGAAAGGGGATGTGACAACAAGAAAACTAAGAATAAAGATCAGTGGACGAGAATGATCAGGATTAATTATGTTGTGAGGAGATATTAATAATTACGGTGATTGGACGGAGAAAGGTAAAAAGCAGGAGAAAGGTGAAAGGAAGGCAAAAAAAAAAAAAAAAAAAAAGGACGGGTGCAAAATTTAGTAACTAATAACTTAGATCCACAACTCTATTTTTATTAGTCGTCTTCTTTGAACCAGAGCAGCTAGGCTTCTAAACGATCCAAAATTTTGAACCCCGTCCGTCAGTCCTCTTCCACTTCGATCCTCTTTCCAGAATCTTTTACAAATAACTACAAATTGTGTATGGATTGGATTGCATCTGGCTTCCACAGTTACAAGTCTCCCCTCGGTTCCCTCCTCTCTTCCCTCCCCTGGCGCATGACTTCTTGCCATGCTGACTGACCGCACCAAACCATCCATTCCATCGCGCCGGACAATTTGATATCTACCAAGCTCAAGCGGCGACTTGGGGTAAACAAAATAAAGAGCCCAGTCGAGGCTTGGCTGCTTGGCGTGCAGCTCGTCCTTTCTCAAGTTCTGCGGGGGCGGCGGCGGCGGCATCGGCAGCGGAAGCTTTGGTTGAAAGGGCAACATACGGTGAACGCAGCGTCCAACGGCACAATGTTAAGACTCCCTACGAATAGCTGTTATGTGGGGATATTGGACCGTGCTGTAACGTAGGATGCACCAAGCTCGCTGCCGGTAGTTAACAAGAGCAGCAGCCCCTGCAACCGGGAGGCTCCTTTTGTTTTTTTTTTTTATTTTTTTTATTTTTTTTTTGGCAACTCTGGCGGTGAGGGCCAGCCCCATCAGGTAACTCTGGGTCCCGTGGTTTAGAACTACAGCGCTGTGATACAAGAACTGTGAAATGGTTGAGACAACTGGGCAGAAATCGCAAGGGGGGGGCTTTTCTTCTACCCTGCATTCTATGACATAATGGAAATACCAAAAAATTACGTAAACTAGTTAGTTACGGCGCGATGATGACAGGGTTGAGGAATTTTGATGCAACATAAATAAAAATCAACGAATTAACAGGAGGGCCGGGGGGGCAAACAATGAGCAGCAGGTCCATTCTCATCATCTACGATACCTTGGCTTTTTTTTTTTTTTTTTTTTTGACGCTGGAGGCAAAGCAGCCAAAAACAAGCCAGTGAGGAAGCAAGTAACCTACATATGTCTGTCTGTCTCCGTTCTACTCTACTCCCAGGTGTTCCGTCCCATGACTTTTTCCATCGGGCACTAACCATGGAATATATAATAATCCCCAATAAATGAACCTCCAGTTATAGCCAACACGGCAACATCCCCATGGATGGATACACCCTCACTCCAACAGCCATGCAGGCCAGGATCAACACACACACACACACACATGCCCATTTCCCGCCGAATTCCCCGCGTCCCATTGGTGATTGGACTGTCCTTGTTTCAACCCAATGACGGTCTTTACAACCCCGGACAGAAAAAGAGCAACTGATTGTCCAATGGGGGTTAGAGGAAAAGGTCATGCAGGGTGGGGCAAGTCGACGAGGTTGCGGGGCGGGGACCTTGGTTTTGAGGATGATAATAGATTTCAAAGGGGGGAAGAGTTACAACCCTCAAACCAACCAAGTGATTTTGGTGTGGACCCATCCACTAGCTAAATCAGCCAATGATCATGCCGATTCTTAAATTACTAAGTGAGCGGTGATGTCTACTTCCCTAGTACCCGGGTCTGGAAAACCATGGAATGTTGGTGCAAGGTTCAAGTCAGTTACAGCCCGAGAGTGCCAAAGAGCGAGGTAAAATGAGCTTCTCAGACGGAGGTATAATAACCCAGTGAAAGAATTATCGAGTCGTAAATGAATGGGCTAGGCCAAAAATAGGCTAGCGTGGGGAAGGATGGGACTAAGTGGACTCCCAAGAGGGACTAGCGTGGGAAGGAAAGCGCGCTTCTTGGCGCTCTCACATTCCCAAGTCTGATGATCAACATATGATAAGGAGCAATATATATAGAAAGTAACGGCCTCAGCACTTCCGTATAAAGCACGAATTCGTTAGAAGGAGGAAGAAAAGAACATGAAAGGAAGCATAATTCGGTGAAGAGTTTTTGTTACGAAAGGTTATCACCCGGCGTTAGCCTAACTGTCAACTAGTTACAACATCATCCCCCCTCTTCTGGCGGTTCGTTCGGCGGAATCATTCACTAATGATTGGTGATTCCTGCGAATCAAGCGCGGCCGTTGTCTTCCAAGGGTGAAGGCTGGTTCCCACGTTGAGCGGTCATATCCTACCCATTGGACTAGATATTCTCAGCAGCGCCCACATGTGTGATGGTGTATCGTGTGTTTCATCTCTCATTACGTTACAGCTCATTATTCTTTTTGATGATGCCAGGCCAGTGGAGAATCTTCTGTGAGAGGAACAGATCTTCAGCAGCTGAATCAGAGCGGATTTCATATGAAGAAACATTATAAATTGCAGAAGTTATATCTAGTTGATAGTTATCACTTCGATACCTGTGTTCTTGACTGATGGTAGTCAAGTGTTCAGGAAGGCCAGTCTGTTCATTTTGAAGATCTAATCAAACCTCATCTTCAAATTCATATTGCTGAACTTCTATGTGTTTTCATTTGATTTTATAATTTTATTGAGCACTAGTCATAATCACTTCGGCTCATTTATAGATTTTTAAAAAACTGTTTATAATATTCTCTGCTGATTATATTGAGTTATGAGTATGATTAAACTTCTTTAAATATTTTATTGATAAAATTAAAAGTCTTTTGAATTAAATTTATAAAGCAGAAAATAAGCTTATTTTTATTACAATAGATATATAGTCATTGTTAGCTCAGCGCCCGATTGAGCCGCGCCCGGCGCCCGATTAGACTCGGCGCCCGATTAGGCCTAACCTCATCATGTGACCATGCAGGTTTGTTATAATCTGGCAGACCATAGCATCTTCTTTCATCCCATCAAGCTTAGTATTCTGTTATATAGCAGTTAGCAACGAAGAAAGTTTCTTCTTATGCAGCTCGCATTCACTCTCTAACATAATACTAAGCTTCATTCTACTCTTTTACTCAGAATTGAGTAGAAATTTGCTTAGCATGAATCAGATAGCACATTGAGTCTGAACACAGTTAGCTCAAAACAATAACTCATTTCTCTTAGTCATCAGAAAGACTGATCAGAATGATCATCTCAGACTTCCAGCTCTCTGAAAAGATCAAAAAGAACTGATGATATGTTCAAACAAAATCAACTGATTAATCACAGATCTTATTTGAAGAATTTAAACAAATAATTCACTTAAACAAGAATTATGTCTATAATAAGTTAGCAGCAATCTTTGATAGCATCTTTGATAATGAAAAAGCACTAAGAGACATAGGTGTTAGGGTGTGAATGCGAGCTGCATAAGGAAACTCTCTGCGTTGCTAACTGCTATATAACAGAATACTAAGCTTGATGGGATGAAAGGGGGTTTGCCTGGATCGCATGGTCGCATGGTCACATGATAAGGATTAGGCCTAATCGGGCGCCGAGCTTAATCCGACGTAACGGGCCTCGGTCGGCTCGGTCGGGCGCTTGAGCCTAACAATAGCCACATGTCTATAAATGAAATGAAATGATGCTGCAACTCAGACAGCTATCAAACAAAGTTAAATTAATGAGCTCATTGCAGAATATGAAGAGTTTAGTTATATTTTAATTTATATAATAGTCAGCAATCAAATAGCAAGTTAAGATTTTATCTTCTTTGAAATCACAAGAAAATCTGTCAAAATTGATGATCTGAAACATCTCACTGATGATAAAAAGTTAAAGTTTGAGTACTGACTTTTCTGTATAAAAAACAAACTTTAGAAAAATATTGATTATTATCTCACTAAATACATGAAAATTGCATATATCAAAAATTAGATTGATGAAAATGCAATATATCATATTGCATTTTATATGAAGAAAAATCATTTTGAATAATATCAAACTATAAAAAAAATATATGAACATTTTAAGTTAATCTATAAAATATTAATAACTTATAAAATATTAAAAATAACTATTATAAACTGATTATATACAATGATGATAATTATTATAAGTTTATTATAAAGTTTTTATATCTGATAAATAAAACTAAAATTGTCAAAAAGAACTATATAACTAACTTTAATAATAAATTTTTCTTTAATTTTCAGAAAATAATAACAATAATTAATACAATAATCAATATATATATATATTAAGTTTCAGAAGATCTGTACTCAAATAACTTATATTCTTCAGATAATTAATATCACTTAAAAGTTAAAGTGTCTATAGAGTAATAAATTTAATATCTTGAAACAGAATATCTTATAAATCTTAAATATTTAAATTTTTATTATCATTTTAAAATTAGTTATTTTAATAAAAAAATTTATAAACTCTTATTTAGATATTTAATGCTACTACTATAAGAAAAAAAATTATATTATTAAAAACTATTTTATAAAATAGAAATCTTAATAGATAATTATTAAACTTACTAAGAATAATATTATTGAGTTCTTAGCAGATTTAAAAAAAATAAATTTAAAAAAAATATTTATTTTAGATTATTTAATAGTATATAAAAAATTTTATTATATTAATTAAATTAATCTATAATAAAATTACTACTTCTATAATTTTTTTTACTAATACTAAAGTAAATAATATGAATTTTATTAATATTTAATATATTATAAAGCTAGTAAAATTTTAAACTCTTATTTAAATATTATATAAAAAAATATAAAAAAGTCTTTAATAATATAATAAATAATATATTAATTTTAGATCTTTGAGTGAATAAATAAATATTTCAAAATACTTTTTTACTAATAACTAATTCAAACTAGTATTATATCATTTTGAGATAAAAGTGACTAACAATATAAAATATATGATTTAATATTAAAAATTAATATTTTATCTAATTAATTAAGTAATCTATTTCAGAATAAATAGAGAAATTCTCATCAAAGCAGTTAGAGAAAAAGTAAAAAAATATTAAATTTGATAAAAAAACTGAATAGAAGTTAATAATTTAGTTCAGTAAATTAAATAAAATAATATTATAGATAATAAATTTAAACTTTATTAAAATTATTTATTTTTATAATTATATGAGAAATAAAAACTTTATAATCTTTACTATTAATCTGTATAAAATTGATAAACAGTTTGAAAAAAGATAAGATTTTATAGAAGCTAATATTGAGTTTAATAATAAGTTAATCAATAATTTATCTAAGTGATTAAAGAGTTATAAAAACTATTTCTCAAAAAAAACTTCAGATAAATTGCTCTTTCTATATAAAAATATTAATTTTAATATAGAGCTTCAGTCAAATATAAAGTTTGTTCAGAATATAAGATATATACTTTTATATAAAATAAATTTAGAGAAACTAAAAGTAGTAAAAATTTATCTAAAGATGAACTTAATAAAAAACTTTATTATAACAAGTTTAATTTTCTATACATTCTTAATTTTCATTACTTATAGTAAAAAGAAACTATAATTCTATGTTGATTTTTACAAATTAAATATGATAATTAAACAGAATCAGTATTCATTATCTCTGATAAATGAGTTGATAAATTAATTTAATGAAGTAAAATATTTTATAAATCTGAATATTTGATAAAAGTTTTATTGTATTTAGATAAATTTTAAATATAAAGATTTGATTATATTTAAAACTTATTATAAAATTTATAAATATTAAGTGATTTTTTTTGATCTTGTAAATATTATTATTTGTTTTTAATAATTTATTAATGATATTTTCTTTGACTATTTGAATAAGTTTATAATAGTATTTATAAATAATTTTTTAATTTATAATAAAACTCATAAAGAGTATAAGTAGTAAAAAAAATTGATACTGAATTGATTAAAAACAGTAAACTTATAAGCTAGTATTTAGAAATATGAGTTTGCAGTTTAAAGAATAAAATATTTAAGATTTAATATTATTATAAAAAAAATTAAAACAGATTTTAAAAAGATTATTATCATCATAAAATGATAAATCTCAACTATAGTTAAAAATATTTAATTATTTTTAAAGTTTGACAGCTTTTATTAATAATTTATAAAAAACTATAGTTGAATTGCAAAATCACTATATTAGTTGATAAAAAATTTTTTTTTATTCATATGAATATTAAAATATTAGTTAATCTTTAAGAAACTGAAAAGCAGTTGATAAAGATCTCAATTTTATATTATTATAACTTTGAATATGAAACTCATTTTGAAACTAATATTTCTAATAAAATAATAATTAAAATATTGAGTCAAAGACTAAATAATAATTTTTAATACTTTATAATTTTCTATTTTAAGTTATTAAATAATATAAAACTAAACTATGAAATTTATAATAAAAAAATACTTAGAGCTATCAAAGTATTACTGAAGTGATGAGCTAAGCTTGAGAGATTATAATATGAAAAATAATTCAAAATTATTACTAATTATTATATATTGAAATTTTTTATAATAATTAAAAAGTTAAATATATATTAAACTCATTGAGTAAAATTTCTTTTCTACTTTTACTTTGAGATTAAATACTGATTAAAAAAAATTAATATATTGATGAATACATTAAATAGATCTAAATATATTAAAAAGTAATCAAATAACTATTTATAAATTCTTTTAAAATTAAAAATCTTAAATTTTTAAAAAATTTTTTATAAGTATGAGTATTATTAGTATAAAATTTTTAGATAAAAAAATATTACTTAATATATTATATTATTAAATAAAGTAATAATTTTATTTAAGTTTCTATAGTAGTAAAAAATAAAAAAAATAATTTTTATATAATAAAAAATAATATATTACTTTGCAATAATAGATTGATAATATTTATTTAGAAGAAAAAAAACTTTCATAACTATACTGCTATAAAAAATTTATAATCAAGTTTTAACTATATATATAAATAAATAAAATACTTTAACTTTGATATATTTATATTATTAATAAATCATCTGATAGATAGATGTTTTATACTATATTTAAGACTATTATATATATTAAATTAGTAAGATTTCAAGAAATAAAATCTTTGATCTGTTAAAGTCACTCTCAATATCAAAATAAATATGATAATATATTGCAATGAACTTTATAAATATATCAAAAAGTAAAAATAACTGTAATATTATTCTAGTTATAGTCTGTCAGTTAAGTAAAAGAATAATTTCAATTTTAATTACTTATAAAGTTATAGCTTATAAGTTAATTTAATTATTTATTTAATTCTATTATTTTTATAATAAAGTATCAGATTTAATTATCTCTAATTATAACTTTCAGTTTATATTAAGCTTTTAAAATAAATTTACAAAAATTCTAAACATAAAGTTAAAACTTTTAATAGTATATTATATATATATAGATAAATAGATTGAGATAATGAATTAATATATTATTGTTTGTCTTTATCTATATATTAATTATTATCAAAAATAATTAAAATAAGTAATTACTTATAAATTATACTTTGATAGTTATTTTAAATATTTTTATTAATTTTTTTTCTTTTTAATCATAAATAAATATAAGTCATGAACATCATTTGACAAAATATCTCTGTCAGAAGAACTAAATATAAAAAATAAATAAATTAAAAAGCTGCTTAGAGCTTTATTAACTAAATAAAAAAAAACCAAAAGCAGATAAACAAAAGTGTGAGTATAGCACAAGAACAGATAAAGAAATAAACTGATAAATATTACTGAGAACCTGACTTTATAGTAGAAAATTTTATCTATTTGCTATTAAAATTATATAGAATAAATTGATTAAGCTGTAAGCTGACAGCATAGAACATAGATATTTTTTAAAATTCTAAAGAAGATAAGCAATATCTACAGATTGAATTTTCTTACAATTATAAAGATTCACTCAAACTTCTTTTTAGACAAATTGTATAAAAACTTAAAATATTCCTTACTTAGACAGAATGTCAAATCATTAGACTCAATTAAAATAGATAAAAAAAATAAATAAAAGATGAAGTATATATTAATTAGTTAAATAAATCAAGATAAATTGCAATATCAAGTCTGTTAAAAGAAATTTAATGAGAATTTATCTTAATATTTAACTCATAATTTCAATAAATTATTATATATTATATGTGACTTCTATGAGATTAATTCTATAAAAATTAAACTTTTAAGATAATTAAATCAATAGCTGAAGACATGAAAGATAAATAATTATCTGAAGAGCAAAATTAATGATGATTTATTAATATGAGAACATGTCTGATTCTAGACTGAGAGGTGATGTTAGACTTAGTGCTCAATTGAGTCTGACTGAGGCTCAGTGTCTGATTAGACTTGATGTCTTATTAGACTCCATGTTAGAGTAAACTCAGCATCTGATTAGATTTAATATTAGATTAAACTCAGCATCTGATTAGATCTAATTCTTATCATATAATCATATAAGTTGTTATATTTCAGATAGATCTCAGTACTCTCTTTCATCTTATTAAACTTACTAGTATTTTATTATATATAGCAGTTAGCAATATAAAGAGTTTCTTCTTATACAGCTCACATTTACTTTCTAACATTATTATATAGATTTAAAAGTTAAAAAAAAGTTATTTTATTATTTGAATAATTTAAATTTATTTTTAAAATAGTTTATTAATTTAATAAAAATATATATTAGTTAAAAAATTAAATATTTTAACATTTAAAGACTATAATAATAAATAAAATATTAAAATAAAATTATTAATAGAATTAATTTTTATCTATAATTTTAATAAATTTCAAATTTATATAAAAAAAAATAATTATTTAAAATAAGAAAATATTTTCTACAATTAGCTTTATTTTTAATATATTTATTAAATATATACTTTAGTCAATCAAAATTATAATTATTATTATTTTAACTATTATCAAAAATTATATAATGTATTAAATTATTATTATTCAAATCTTTCAATTATATATATTTTTTCATTTTATTATTTAATAATGATTAAGTAAATAATAATTAGCAAAGATTTATAGGTAAAATAAAACACTAAAAGCAAATTAAATCTCAAATTACAAGATAAAAATAGTGCTTAAAATAAGCAAATTATTTGCAATCTTTTGCATTTTATCAATTTCATAAACTTAAATAGATTTGATTCAATTCTAATGTCAAATTGTAAAGTATATCACTTAGTTGACTCTTAAAGCCTCTTTAGTAATCTCTTTAACAAGATTTTGAATAATCTATGATATAGGAGCAAAATCATGGACAGCAAGCTTCTCTCTATAAAGCAGTAGCTGTTCTTCTTGAGGATTTATAAGCTTCTTCTTATGTCTGAAGATGGCTTAATTGCAGGAAATTTGAACACTGTTATAACACCAGTGCAACATTTCCTTGCTATTGAATATTTTTTTTAGCAGTAGCAGTATAATTCTTGATATTTTGAGCTCTTAAATCCTCAATTGCAAGCTTAATTTGAGCCTTGTTAGCTGGCATTTGACTGCATTGAATTAAAAAGTGGCCTGTTCTCAACAACACTCCTTATTCTCGCCATTGCAGCAGTGGCATTCACTAGCAAGACAGTTATTCAAGCTATTTGACCGGATGTCGTCGTAGAATAATCAGAAAGCTGGGAGGAGCCAAATGCACACCCCAAATACACCAAATAACTAGAGCTTCAATTCGTGGATCTGGCCAGATTCGGCCGTCCCAAGTCTACATCTCGTAACTAAGACTGAAGACCAGAACATGGTATGAAATGCTTCCCCAAGCCTCCTCGCCCTACCAAACGGAGAAGAGATGGATTTTGTTAAATGTTAACACTTCCAATTTTACGTCCAATAATCGTCATCCTGGACAGTTCACGATTCAAACTGTCAGATCCCAAGGCCAGAAACCTAGTGCTCCAGTTCCGCAATCACGGCTATTCGCTCCCACCCATCACGACCCTCAACTCTCCCCAATAGATAAATATTTATGTTGTTTGCGCACTTACAAAGCGCGGTTCCAGATGCAGATATTGACTCTCTCTTACACTCCCTCCAGAGTTCTACCATTCCGGAAGGGGGTGTGAAAATCTTCTATTAAATATGTTGCTACGTGCCAATTCCTAATATGCTGCTGGTACTACCAATAGTTCAGTTCACTTGCCTTCAATTTGCCCCTATCATAGCAATGCAATTCTCCCAGTGCATGTTTTCCACTTCACATACCTCGCGACACATAAGTCACTGCAATAAGATCCATTTGGCCTTCTGGGCTCGGAGGATATCGTGGCAGCCAAGTACTGCATATAACCCTAGCAGAGTCATCAATATTGGATAGAGGTATGTGTCATATACCCACTTTCAGTCATCCGCTGGTAAGCCAAAGAGTTGATAAAAGGCGACATTAATCCTTTTTAAAGGTTTTGGCGTTGTCCGTCCATCGATCCGCTCGCTGGAGACGACGTCCAAATCAATGGTCATGAAGCATATCAGAGTCTATGTGTCTCCGAAAGAGAGTGACAAAGCCACCAGGATCTGCCGCGGAGAGGAAAGCAGCCGCACATCATGCTATTTCATCTAGGTTGTAGAGCTCATGATGAAGGAAATACATACCTCGTTTTCGGGTGCTTGCACAACAGAGTGAGTAGGCGCAGGCAGGCGCAGGCACATCCTCTCTTTTGAAACTCTAGCACTCACGGGGAAAAGCGTAGTATTTACTGATGCTAAGGAGGCCAAGTATTTGTCGTCACAGAAGAGGCCATGCTTCGCAAGTGAATAGGAGAATGAAAGGAAGGGAACGGAAGAGATGTTATGAAAATTGCATGCCGTGGCACCCCGGCCTGTTCTACAACGCTGCTTTTTATATGTAGAAGCTGCTTGGTTGCCTTGTACCAGCCCCTATGGCACCAATCTGATGTAGTGTTTTAGATGACCTGGCCCATCGCGGCCCAGCGTTCTACCTGCTACTCAAGATGCAGGATCTGTGCTTGAAACTATGGCTCAGCCCTCCGCAGCTCCTCGTTTTTCTCCTCTATGAAGCGCTTGCTTAGGTGTTCTTTAAATAGTCGCTAAAGTAGCTGCGCAACGGTCCATGTGTAAGTAGCAGCATCAGGGCTCGAGGTCTAGCATACGTCTACAGGCTCAATTTTCTAATGCTAAAATTCTAATTCTAAGTCTTTTCCCTGTTTGACTTTATCAGAGTGAAATGTTTCAGTGTGAGGGCTTGATCTTACATATATGGCTCTGATAGTGCTTTCCAGCGCCGTTCCATCCAGAGCCCACGGAGTCGATTTTTGAGTGGAGCCATTAGATATCGGGTGATTGGGCTCTGCCCTTATGGGCTGTCTGTGTTTTATGTTCGAGGACACACGGTGTGAGTCGTCTCAAGACATGGGAGTTTAAGAGCGACGTGATGTCCATTTTTTTTTTTTTAAAGCAGTGAAAGCGCTGTTTCTGAAGCGGCAAACGTCATCTTGGGATAGGCACAGTATTAGTTCCTGTCCCCTTACCAAATCTCCAACAAGCCCTAATGCCAATATGTTTTGCAAATTTTCTGTATGTTTTTACTATACCTACCTGAAGGTTAAATTACTAGACATTGGATACTGTCGTTAAGGATTGTCCTATTAGCACTGGGAACGCTTCATCCTGGCCTGTGAACTATTTGAACCCTCTCTCTGGCCTAGGGAACCGTTTAGCCTGGGGATCCAGCGTATGAAAGGTGGAAGCCATGGATATCCTGGATTTAACTACCTATATCTGCAGCTAATGAGAGCTTTTAAAACGACTTTGAAGGGAAACTCCATGGTCTAGAAGCCGCACAGCAACTCCCCGATCTCATCCCTTTCCTCAAGAATTTGGTGAGAGCGTTCGTCGTCAATATTCATGTCCTTTCTTGACAAGCATAACCAGAGGTTCAGATACGAGAATCTCATGGACATACGTAGCTGGGCTACAGTTCGAAACAAGGGCATTGATCCCCACCAGGGGCTTAGGATCAAGAATGTCAAGCAGATGAGGATGAAATTCAGAGAGACTATCAACGGGATGGTCCCAGCCGATCAAAGGATGGTGCCGTTTAGCCCAATCGTTCTTTACAGTTTCCTTCCTGTAATCCCAGCAGAAATCTCTTTGCTCCTGAATATTGGCCGGCTCGTGTATTGCCCTGTGCTCAACTACACATCTAAAACGGGGCTCTTCCAAAGGGCACCTCCAACGGAAGATGTGGGTTGCTTGGGTTCAAAATAGAAAGGGGCCAATGTGTGGGAAACAATAGGGCGACAATGGGGCTGGTGCATCGGAATGACTTTCGCTTGTGCTCCCTAAATTATCGTCCGAGGAGAGGTATGCTAATTTCAAAAGTTCTGAGAGCATCTCCTCTTCCGTAGCGTTAAAAGTCTGCTCTTGGGAGACACCTGCCAGGTCGTGCATTACTGCAGATAGATCACTTGTCATCGTTAACCGTTTGGGCCGCGAGTCCCGTTCGGAATCCATAGACCCTTGAAACATAGAGGAAGAAACGGAAATCGTCTTGCCGTCTGTTCTGGTTCGGGCCGGGAAGACCGTGATCTGGCTCGAGAAGCTCAAAGGCCATTGGAACTAGGGCCGAGAGCGTGATTTCTCTTTCGAGAAGCACAATTGGGACGCGGTTCTTCGATAGAGTGAAGTGTACCATCATAGAAGTGCCTCCTAACTCGCCCAACTCATCTGCCCTCACCCGAATGTCGCGCGACGATTGTGCTTAGGGAAGTAGCAAATTTAGTGCTAAATAAGAATTCACTGCAATTACATAGTGGCTTTAGTAGGGCAGATTGGACGGGAAACCCTGTTTTCCACTCCCTGTGTTCGTATGGAGGAAAGGTTCTTGAGGCGCGATTATTTTGAGTAAAGGGGTGAGTTTGAGAGCATCGGAGGATATCATACGATTACGATCCTACAGAATATTTCAACTGCACTCTCGTCGCAATTAAATATTCTATCAGAGTTATCCTAAAGGCAAGACGTTATTCAACTCGCTCGAGGACCGTAAAGCAAATGAGAGAGCAGAAGAATATCATCCTGTGATAAGGAGGCATTAGCTAGTAGTTGACCCTATATAACTCCAAAAGTTCTATCATGGAGAAATTGGAAAGTAGTTGAATCAAAGGCATTGAAGACAGAAAGTTGATGTATCTCCAATTGTTTCCTAACAATTGCAACTCAGTGGCTTATTAATGGCACGAATGCAATGCAAAATAAATAAAATGTTTTCCGCTCGGAACCAGGCAAGGGTTCCACCCATACATGTTCCCACCAATAATGTCAGAGACCGGGTCGTCGCCAATCATGTAGAGATGTTTTCGGGAACGGTATATTCGTTGTGGATCTCTTTCATCCACGACTTCATGAGATCAACTCCCGTTAGAGACTTGTACATAGCTTCGAGAGCAATGCGGAAGAGGCCCGGGGTCATCCGGGGCAGCCTGTGCTCGGTCTGGAAGATTATATCGCCCTGAGAAAAGCAGATGGGCATATGCTTGGAAAGGGGATCCTGGGCATTAGTGCCTAGCCGGCCATTCTCACTCAAGAGAAGGTCATTGATGGCCTGGAGATCGGTAGCGGAAGCACGCGAGTCGTTGAAGGACGAGAATGGCGTCGAAGTTTATTCTATCGGGATCCTGAGGTTTCGCTTGGTTGTGGTCCTCTTCACTGAAGTTTCTGAATGCTGGGGTCCCAGGCGACGATGTCCTTGGGGACGACGACGTTTTTGAATCCGTAGACCTCTGCGGCGGCATGTGCCTTGAAACCCTCACCACCAACATCAACCAAGACGGTCTCGTAATTTCCGCCAGTGCCTGCATGGGGATAGGACATTGGATAAATTCGGAGGTGGAGGTTGGAGATGAGAGCCTAGGATATTGTATATTTGCTCTACGCGGTCCACCTCTGTCTTGCCACCGCCGTTGGTAAGGAGGATATAAGGAATTTTGATTCCGAGTTCATTATCCCCAGAGGAGCTCCATCACTCGACGAGACTCAGGGATGATTTGATCGCCGTGGAGAAGTACACCATCGATGTCGAATGCGAAATCCATGTTCTTGGCCTCTTTGACTTGCTTCTTGGCCAATTCCTGAACTTGGGAAGCGAGGATGTCTCTCAGGGCACCAGGAGCATCGGATCCCAGAGCCCTCGAAGGCGGAATGAGCAAATGAAATGGACATCACTGGAGGAAGCCAAAGGGATACCCTTCTTAATATTTTGAAAAATGGACTAAAAACGGAGTAATAAACCTCGGAATGTTTCCACGATCATTGATCTGGCGTAACTGCACCATTGAATTCACATGGTCGCATAACGGGCCAATTGGTAGAAAGGGGCCAATATGAGATTTCTAAGGCGCCGCGGCCTCAAATCAATCTGTAACAATCAGAGTAGCGCTCGGCATACCAACAGATTAGCCACAGCAATCACTGGGATGTCCCAACGTCAGAGTGGCGGCGATGAAAGGAGCTCCAGGAGCCCAGTCCTGCCATCAGTCTCCGCTTCTTCCGGGTCGTATCGTAGCGTTGATTAGTGGTGCCATTAAGGGACCATTCCGTGGCACTCAAAGGCCCAGTGAAGATGCAGAAATGTGGAAATGTGGAAATTGGGGGAGGGGGGGGGGGGGGTCCTTGGGCACTCCAGTTGGAGGATGCAGTTGTACCAAGGCATAACTGATGTCTCCCCAACTTCACAACCTGCAGCATAGAGCAGATCCTCTCCTTCGCCGAGATCCACCCGCACATCAATCAGGTCGAAAACCACCTGTTCCTACCCAGCACGGAGCTCATCAATTACTGCTTCAAACACACCGTCCTTCCCGAAGCCTATTCACCCCTCGGCTCGGAGAATCAGGTGCCCACGACCGGCGAGAAGGTTGCTACGGACCCGACGCTCCATGCCATTGCGAAGGAGGCGGGCTACACGCTTGCTCAAGTGCGTATTGCCTGGGGTGTACGGAGAGGTTACGTTGTATTGAGAGTGATTTCCAGGAGATGAAGTTGACGGATGAGCAGTTTGAGGCGGTAAATAAGGTGGCTGAGGGGGAGACATGTGCGGTTTGTTTTGTGAATAAGAAGGATACCTTTGGGTATGATGTGTGGCCTGAAGAGAGTGAGGGAGCTTCTGGGTAATGGAAAGGCATCGTTAGAGCGGTTTTGATCCCGAATTATTTTGGGCGCGGGCTGGTGAAGCCGGTTTATTGATATATTTTGTTACTGCTTAAAGTCTAATCTGGGTTATGTTCTTTTACTATGCGGTAAGGAACTCAAATGTTCGGAGCAAGCTTTCATAGGGTTGGAGGTTAGTTTTGTCATGTCACTCGAGCGTTTTTGGTGTTCGACGTAGAAACTTGCGCACCCTCATGGAATGTATATTTAAAGAAGAGTAAAAGAACCGAAGTTATCACGAGAGTATACTCTATCAAAACTCACTGAATTAATAATCAATAAACTGGACAACACCTGAATCAAAGAGATTGACGAAAAGAAAAAAAAAACGCTTCAAAATATAGTGTCTTCTCTTGTCCATGTTTGGAAAGAAAAATAAAAAACCAATTAACCCACAACAAACACGAAACCTTCACCCCAAATGTAACTAGCGAATGGTACGTACATTTTACACAAACTTATCCTTTACACCCTAGTTCTTCCCATGTGCCTTGGCAAACACGAGCCACTGAATTTTTTAGCCGTGGAACGTGTAGTAGTGGCAGTGCTGATATTCGGTGCTGCGTTCTCCGAAACTTTAAATGTAATGGTTGTTGGAGATTTCGGAGTAAGCTTTTTTCTCTGAATCGGCGTTCCAGGATGCGTAGAGGCAATTTTTCTAGTCGATTTTATTTTTGCAGCAGCAGCAGCAGTAGTTGTTGCAGTATCACTCATAGCGGTGGTTGTTAAGACAGAGGTGAAACTGTTACCAGAGGCAGCACCAAGCTTTGACACTTTTCTGGTCACAGTTGGTGATTTCGGAGGCTGAGAGTGGTGGTGGGTCGAGTCAGCTTGCTTGTTGGATTTGCTTTTTCTGCTACTCTTGCTGGTATTCCCGGTGTCCTGTTTCTTGTTACTCTCCTTTCTGGTTGACTGGTAGATGGTAGATTGAGGCGGAGGGCTCTCCCGACGAATTTCCACATTTTGTTCTTCATTATTGTATGTCTTCCCTTCGTACTGAACAAGATTTTTCTCGTCCCATGTAACCGTCTTGACAAGCCGTATCCGTTTCTTGGACGATTTCCTTGGTGAAACAGGGTCATCAACTTCTCCATTGCTACTACAAGAATGGACATATTCTTGTGCATTGATCGCTTGAAGCACTAAATGGGGAAGCTGGGCGTCGCCCCTATTACGTCTGGTGTTGGCCTTAGTTGTCAGGGATAGCTGTTGTTCCTCTGAACGTTGTAGAAATACGAACTCGGTTCCGTTAGACCGGCGAACAGGGATATGGTTAGGCACACTAGGTGTATGTCGTTGCGTTCTTGTGATAGTTTTGCGGGTACTCCTGCGCCATGGAGTAGCTACCCTTGATTGCTGTTGACCTTCTTCGGCCGTCTTACTCTTCTCTTGCTCTTGTTCCTCTTGCTCTGCGCCGCTCTGCTCGGGATCAATAGAGAGAGAGAAGTTGGGAGCGGGTAATGAAAAGGTTGCTTTTAGTTGATTTTTTTGTTCACTTGGGGACGAAGGTGAAATTTTATCCAAGACTTTCAGAACCTCGCGTGTTCGTGGGGTTGGAGATCGGACCGGATGCTCCACGCTGGAATCCCCCAATTCCTTGCTCAGCACCGCAGATTTAGCGGCGGATCGCTTGGCTTGTGCTTGGGACAGGAAGTCACTTAAGAATTCCTCGTCGTCACCTTCTAGTCTTGGGAACAGTCGTCTGCTCGGGGGTATTGTCAGTGGTGTTGCTGTTTCTTCAACCACGTTCTTAATCGTTGTTGTAGTAGATGGCGTGTCTTCCATATCACGTAACGGGGATGTGGCCCGTGCAACTTGTGCACCAAACGTGACCTCTCCTTGTTCTGGTTCGGGAGATTCTTCGATAGCGGAAGGAATAACTTCTAGGTTCGCAGCATCTTCGGAGACCCCGGAAGCATCTTCGGAGGCTTTGAATGGAAGCAGCGTGTCACCAGCAACGGGGCTAGCCTCTTCTTCTACGGTTTTCCTCAGGGCTTGTGGAAGATTAAGGGTTGAAGGGACCGTATTATCATCCTGGGCAGGTGAAGAATGCAAGCAAGGTGTATTTTGGTCTATTGAATTGTTATTTTCGGCACTCTGCTGTCTTTCCACGTCCTCATTCGGTTTGCTATCATCAGCATCGGCGACGGTATCGGCATTTGCGAAACTTTCTGATATGCAAACCGCCCTTTGTTGAGCATGTTTCCCTGCATTTACGTTAGCAATTTGCTGCTCCAAAGAGCCGACAACCCATAACAACAAAGTAATAACAATGAAAGTCGGTAAATCTCACGTTTGCGGACCCCCATATCCTCTGTTTCCCATTTTGTTTCCAGAAAGGATCGTGCCCGTCCGACTCCCACATAAGTCGCAGTGCACTGTCGTTTGACACCTCGCAAAACACCACGATACGCAAACGAACTGTTGATTTCGGTAAGCAAAGGATCACGGTCGATGTCATCTCCGACAATATCCTTGGATGCGGAAGCCAGAAACCGCTTCCAGACCTTGCGCGACTTAGAACGGGAGTTAAATGGGGTCATGGGTCTGCGATCCCAGTGTCGGGGTGCTCTCTTCGACATTGCGACTGGGGTAAACTTGAAGCCGTCTGTAGACGATGAGAGCCGACTTCTCCTCCTAGATTTATGAAGTGAATAGGGTTGTAAGTCAGTTCTGTGCCTTTTGAGATGGAGCTTGAGGATATGTAAACAATACGGCAATCTGGCAATCTGGCACGTGTAGAGATTGGTCGTTCAAGGCAAAAGAATTTAGAATGTAGACATCATAAACTCAGGTATGACATAAATTATTGCATACCGTTTTGGAGAAAGTGGATAAGAGCATTCCATATCGCAAAACGTGAGAGCGCAACGTAGCTCGCGAGGTGAAAAATTCGAGTGGCGGTTGGATTGGATCACCTGCACGTGGTTTCCGCAGCTGTCGGTGCGGCGGAATGAATGTGTGCAGGCGTCCAAAAATGTAGGAGAGAACTTCAAAGATTGACAATACTGATATTGCGCGGGGTAACCAATATAAACATTAAGAGGGGCATGGATAAGAGGATGCTCTGGGGTGCCCGGAGCGTCAAATAATTCTATATTTTACGTTGAAGTTGAAGGTTGTCTTCGGCGTTTGCAACGCGCCAATCGCGTGCTGCCGCTGAGCTAAGCAGCTGGTTGCTGGGTCAACCACCTCCGGAAAATAAAAAGGTTGTATGGCACTGGGGAATTCTGGGGAATTGAGAGGATCCATGGGTGTTGGATTTGGGATTATTTATGCTGTTAGCAATTTTAAACATATTGGCTGTCCTTATTAATTCCATATAGGGCTCAATTAGACTGGTTGACAGAACTGGTATGTCACCTCTCTGAACCAGCAGAATTAATGAGCTGTTATGTTCAGTATCCATCAGTGTTGACCTTGCCCTTCTATACAACTCATTGATAACCACAAGTCGGTGAAGAAAATACAAAGTTAGCACTGACAATGAACTGAAATGTTGTAGTATGTGTCCCCTACTCCATAGTCCGGTCATATTTAATCTAGGTTTAAATATCGACTCTCCGGGCTTTGGGAGCCTCAGCGCCGGTTTTTTTCTTTCTTTTTTCCCATAAGGGATGTCATTATTCGTCGAGGCATTCTGAAAACACGCGAAGTGGTATGAGTTTTTGCGTACATCATGAATCAAAGAATAGTGCAGGTATTAAAGCTAGAAGGAGCCCGCTTAAACAATGAACGATCGCAAGCAGTACCGCAATTGACGGAATAAAAAGAAGAAGAAGAAGAAGAAGAAGAAGAAAAACACTTACCAATAGCATGTTATATGGTTTCATGTTATCCATAGCACCTATCCTTCCGTCATATCCTTGTCGTCAAATGGATCTCCAAACTCCTCTATATGACGTACAACCATCAGTGCTCCCGTAGACGAACACGAAAAGACACGCTCAAGGGCCGAATAGGGGTATTCTCTCACTTAAGCTAAAATCTTGGTCCACCACAAGTTCCATAGCCCTTTGATATTCCTCCTCCGCTTTCTTATTGTTCCATGACGCCCCAGGCTCCGTTTGAGAAATCGCAGCGCTCTGATCCTCCCACTTTTCACCACCACCAACACCACCAGAGCTATCACCGCCCGGTTGTTGTGAAGATGCCCCTGCTACGTATTTGAGATGTGAATCGTCATATGCCATCTTCGAAGATTCAGCCCCTATGGCGTCCTGCGAACCTGGCGGAGACAGTTCTGAGCCAGGGAAGTTGGCAGAATGACCAAGGGTTGGGAAGGCCGTGGGGGTTTGGGGACTGCTTTGAGAGGACCCAGAAGAGGAGAGCATCTCGGAGTCACCGTCTTGATCTAAAAAAAGGGTCATGTCAGTTGTCAGTTTGGATTCGAGCTATAACTCGGATAAAAAGCGTCTGGCTGCCAGAGCGGGGCGAGTATATGTGGGGAAGAGAATCTCGGAATCTGGGAATCAACCTCGCACCTGCGGACATGCTGAATGCGAATTTTTGATCAGTCTCAGGTTGCTAAATTCGCATTTGAAACAAGACAGGTAAGAGAAAATGCAGGATTAATCCGATGGGTCGTCCGTTACTTGTTGGATGTGATATGAAGCTCACTTTTGCTGTCTCGCTTCGTCTAAATATCACGTGATGTAGGCCGTGGCGAACCGCTCAGACGTTTGCGAAAAAAAAAAAACTTATGGAAATGCACCTGAAGTTCAGATTGAAGACCAATACGCTACCGGAACCTCCGCTCTCAATATCTTTTTTATTCAAATGTTGACGATCAAGCTGGATGTACAGATTAAAGAGGTGGTGGCCGCGGCTAATTTAAGCGCATGATTAGCCGCACTGTAACTCTAATAAGCGCTCACTGATTTTCCTCGAACGCTTTAATATCCCACACAACCGAAGAACTTAGCCAACCCTTACGCAAGCAACCAACAACCCATTCATTCTGCATGCTTTGAGCACCTCTCCGGACAATAATATAAATGATCACTTATTATTTCTATTCTCTTATATTTCGTTTGATCTTTTTAGTTTCTCTGGCCTCAAGTTCGATTGACAATAGCCCTTCCCGCCATGAGCAGAGCAAATTCCCGTATCCCAGATGCCTGGGACGATAACTGGGAAGCTGAGGTTGACGTATGACTCTTTTTTCCATATTCACATTTTCTCTCGTCAGCTCATTCTTTTTGTGCAGCACAATGAGCCAACAAAACAACAGTTGAAATCAGTAGAAGCAGGCCCGCCAGCACCGCCTGAGAAAAAGCTGTCTTCTCGAGTAATAAAGGCACAGAAAAGAGCGCAACATGCGGAATTTAATCGCCAATTATGGGCTGAAGCGTACGTCTACCTGTCTCGGAGGCGAAAAATCGAACCCATAGAACAGGGGCAATCTATATATCGTCTTTCATTCCAAAAAATGAACTAAAAAGCAAGAACCGAGTCACTGAAACTACAGGTTTTAACAGAGAATCCCCACAAGCCTTTCACTACCTCGAATCACGGGCCGCCTCCGTGCCCCTAAAATCGGACTTTAAATCTCCAGTCATGGTCCTAAGCCGCAAACCTCAAACGGCTAAGCAGCAGCAATCGCAATCGCAATCGCCATCGAACCATCCATCTCCCTCCCCTTCCTCCTCCACCTCCAACCCCCTGGACGCAACAACGGCAAATATGCAGCAACTCTCTATCTCTCGCACTGGGTCACCAGCCACTCGTACAGCCACAATTGCGACACCTCCTCCAGATATTTTAGTAAATGATGACGACGACAATGGTGACGATGATGACGAAGGGGACGAAAGGCCAAAAATGTCGCGGGAGGAATTGCAGGCGCAGCGTGAGCGGGAGCGCGAGGAGAGGCAGCGCAAGTACGAGGAGGTGCGGGAGCGGCTATTTGGGAGTCCCTCGGCGGCGGCGGCAGCTGGGTCGGCTGCCTCGTCTCCTGGGAGCACGAGCACGACGCCACCGCCATCGCAATCACGACAGGGCTATGGACATGGCCATTGTGCCAGGGGCAAGGGCAAGGGTAATAGGCCGAACGCGAGCAGTAGGGAGAGGAAGGAGATAGCAGGCAACAATAACAAGTCGAATAGACAGTTGTATGATCCTAATTATCCGGGGCGGCCGGGTTCTGGATATGGGCAGAGGGGAGAGCGGAGGCAGAACTTATCGAATAATGTGTATGAGAGCGGGCGGATGCAAGAGGTGCAGGAGCTTCAGCAACCACAGCAACAGCAGCAGATACCGGTGAGGACTCCAAAGGGCCCTGATGGGAGTGGAAGAGGTGGTTTTGGATTTAGCCCGCGGGGGGCGAGAACCTCTTGAACATGGGACAGATCAAACTTCGCTCAAGTTATCTCGATTGAGTGGTGGTTGCCAATCCAATTACGCCAAAATTCGAAATTAAAAAAAAAAAAAAACTTGACAAAAGCTGCCGCCCACACTGAAAGAAGAATAAGACAGAACGGAAAGCTAATCCTACAGTCCAGAACAAAAGCCAGGAAATGTACGCTAGTGCTTGTTCTTGATCTTGGAAATCTAAACATCCAACAGTTGGAGAAGCATTCATTTGATAACTACCACGCCTTGTCCGTGCCATTGCTGCCACCAACATAAAGAATACACCACATTATACCAATCTAAGGCAGCCCGCGCCCGGAATTGATGGCACTTGCCAAAAGTGACGTATTAGGCCGATTTTCTACTCAAACCCAATCAATCAGATCATCAGTCAATCAGTCCTTCGGGACCCGAATCCGACATTGAGAGCGAGAAAATGCCCAAAATCAAAGGAGGGTGTGGGGTTTGGGAATGTCTCAATTACTTACCAGCATACCTCTCATAACTATCCAAATACAGGTCATCCGCGCTCGTCGTGGCCCTGACACGTTCATCAGCCTCGATAGCATCCACCCATGCAGCCCAGCGACTCCCTTTCTCAGGATCCGGCCAGCCCCGATACGGTTTCAGCACGCGGCTGAGCCGTAGTATCCAGGGCGCAAATTGGATATCTACAAAGGAGATTGTCGGGCCGAGGAAGAACGGCCCGTGCATGTGCGAGGCATTAACAAGCTTGCTAATTTCTTCCTTCAACTCTTCTGAGTGCTGGATTTGCTTTTGCAGGTCCTGCTCTTGCAGGAGGCGGTAGAAGGTGGGGATTATGTGGCGGTTTATCTATTGGGGAAATCATTAGGCTGCGATAGTCCTTTGAGTGGTGGTGCGGTCCAGCTAGGATATGATAAGAGGCCAGGATTTTGGATTTTGGATGGGTGTATACTAACGTGATCTGCCCATAAACGGCAATGAGCGCGTAGTTGAGGATCTCTCGACGGGAGTAGAAGATTACCGGTATCAAGGTCATCGAGCTTCGAAGGGCAAAATGAATGACGGTTTAGTAAAAGGGATATTCATATGTTGAAATAAAGTGCACATATAATGTGAAACACTGATGTGGAAAATTGGCAGAAAAAGAACATACATATTCCAGCAAAACTGTGCTCTCATAGCATTCCCAGTTCCCATGCCGGATGGCAGGCACCAAACCACGTGGATTCATTTCCAGTAACGAATCGGGCTTCTTGTACGGATCAATCTCGATATACTGGTATGGGATCCCCTTGACCTCCAACGCTATCCAAACACGCTGGACGAACGGACTGGCAAACAACACACGCGGAATTAGCTCGAACTTATACATCTCGTTTGCCAGTTTAAGGTGGATATGATCGGCAGGAAAAGTTAACGAAATTATTGATCAAAAAAAGGGATATATTTACCAGAAACAACTCCCAAAGAGCTTCAAATCTGCTTCCTTAGCGTGCTTTTTGACAGTTGTGGCGGCAAGGCCAGAGGCCTTTTTGTGATAGGTTTTCTGGTGGGCCTTTTGATCGTCGGCGTCAGACATGATGTTTTTCATTTTGATGGAAGGAAAACGAGAACGATGAAGGTTTTTTGAAGATGGGCGATGGGTAGACAAACGTAGATATTCGCATGATAAAACCGCGGAGAAAATATGGGAGTGAAGTTTTTTTTTTTTTGGAATCTTTTTGAAAGCAGGATAAAGCAATGACGTGCATCACCAACTTGATAGCTTCACAATGCACGCTACAATCTTCTGCATGAAGACTTTGGGAGAAGATTCACACATCAAACATCAAAAACCAACCAACCAAGGTCGTCACTTACCATAGTTTTCCTCCTCTCCTTCTCCACCTTAAGCATATGACGCTGCACGCTATTCTTCTTAACCCTGTCGCTTTCCTCCAGTGTATGCCTATGGGGCCCACCAATGCCGTCTGCCCTCCCATTCCCCCCATTCCCATTAACCCTCTGGATTGTATAGTACTTCTCACCGGTATAGCCAGGGTGGCCCTGAGGTAGCGTCTTCCGCAACGTCAGGACGCCAAACTGATAGTGAGGCTCTGCTTGTGGCTGTGGATTATTACTATTGGCAACACGCGATAGTTCATTCTGGCCAGCAACAACGGGGTCGAGGAAATCGGTACCAGTAGCAACGGCAGCGGCAGCATTTTGCATATTTTGCTCCAAGGAGGACATGGCATCCAGACCCAGCAGGTTTGGAGGCACAGCCAGGGCTCCGGGGAAATACTCTGTAATCTTGATTTTGACGTCACATAAATCGCGCTCGCGGGCTGTGCGTTTGCGCTTCTTCTTGTTTGGATCACGGGATTTTGGGGTTCCTGGTGGGCGGCCCTTGAGGCGACAGTCCCAGTAGTGCGAGACGAAGAGCTTGCGTTTGTATTTCTGGGTGGAGCGGTGGGAATAGACGTTGTCAACATGGGGGAAGTAAGTTTGGAATCTGTATTTTTATGTATATGAACGTGTTAGCGACTTGATAAGTGGAATTGTTGGTCATGCAATCCGTAATGTACGCGAGGTTTCCGCAACGCACTCTTCTTCGCTCATCACAATTGGATCATCATCCACGTTAAATAATCGCTCCCTCCATCTCTTTAGATCGGGAGGATTTGGTATCAATTTCATATTTTTAAAGTGGCCCTCTCCTCTGTTATGGGCGGAAGCAGGCGAAGGCGATTGGTCTGAGTGATTGGCAGCTTCGATATTAGGCGAGGTGCTGTGGAATTGGTTCAGGAGATGCGCCGGGAGAGGAGTCTGCAGCTGCTGCAGCATATCGACCTGGCCATTATTTCTGTGATCGAGAAAACCATTATTGTTTGGCGTGTGGAATTGATGCTGGTGATGTGCGTGCGATAACTGTTGTTGGTGCGGCGGTAGTGATGGAGGGTTAACTGAGTTGTCGATGAGCCGCTCTGTAAAAGAAATGGATTGTTAGACGGATGCTTGTGCAAGGGCAACAGTAGGAACTTCTGAAAATTTTATGAAGGTTATATTTGCAGTGGTTGTAGCTGCAATTTAACTACTGTAACAAGGTATCTGCGTATGTATGCGCGAAAAAAGGTGGAGATAGAAGTGAAGACCTCACCAGCATGCGGGGAATGTTGCAAATGAGTTCCCGCTGCTGTAGTTCCTGTTGTCGTCGCCTGCAGCACTGCAAAGGGCTGGGGTCCGCCCGTGGCAGCAGCAGCTGCTGCTGCTGCTTCGAAGTGGGCGCTGATTCTTGAGGTTAAACTGGGGTCTGTTGGAAGGGACCGTATGTCTTCGGTGGCGGCGAGACTGCGCAAGCTGTGTTGCAGCTGTGCCTCGGGGTTCTCCATGGCGCGTTCCCCAACCTTCCAGGGAGTTGTTCTGCGCTGCAATAAGGCAGGCCGCGTAGGTTTAGTTGGGGCACTTGGGGGTATTATGATGATATGGATTTAGCTCGGTGCCGCAGAGTGTTGAAGCGGCACGGGATGGTTGAACTAGGGCGGATGTTTAGGGCAGAACGAGGCCCCTGCAAACAACTTCAGTATCAACAACTGCTAGTTACACTCACAGCAATCTCCACATCTCCACATCTCCACAACTCCACAGCTCCACAGCTCCAACAATCCACATCAACTTCTACGACAGGCTCCTTTCTTCAGGTGGCCTTTTATTTCATCAACTTTATACCTCACTACACTTTGCAGGACATGGGTCTTTGATCAATTAGCTCACTGCAAGTGAAAATGGCTGCGGTAATTACTGAACTGTTCGAACTTCGCCTGCATTGACTGGTACTGGGTATGGATAATTATGCGTTTACTGAGGAGGAAGCCTTCACCTTTTCCTTATTTTGGAGGATCCAACTTTTGTATTCTAACATTTGTGAAATCATGATGTAGAAGAGACGGCATAGTATGCCGCCCGAACATATCATCCCAATAGATTGCATATGCTGCAGTCGGACAAGTTCTGGCCATCACCCTAAAGCCTTTGCGGATCATGTCATATGCCCCCTATTTGTCGAACGGAGGCTCAGAAACAGCTAAAGATGGAACCCGACTTCAGGGACGGGATAATTATTCCTTAACCACGAGCGGTGGCAGTGCAAGATAACACAGCATAACGAAGGGGACTGAGAGCTCTGCTAGTCTCATTGGCTCCTCTCTTACCGCGGGCCTCACAGCGTTTAACAGCGCACAGCGACGACATTCTAAATAACCAGATGGATTTTACGAGCAGACCAACATCCCGGTCAGCAAATATCGTGGTTGAAATTCCTTCTTATCCCAAGGGAATGCCATCTCCAAAGCACCCCAACAATAAAGGCAAGCCTCGACAGCATTGTTCCTCAACAAGCTATTAATCGGATGGGGCACAAGAAAGGGCTTGCTTTAGTGCAGATGACCTCTGATGCTTTGACCTTCTTCTTGCATAAACGGCTCCTGGACACGGAAGGACGTGATCTTTTTCATTCCCGATTAGCGAATGATGCCCGACGACCCCCAGTTGAAGTATCCCAGAACGGTTTGTACCGAAAGCCCCTAGAATTTGATGGATCGATACATGCTGAGCATGAGAAACTGGTAGTCTCATTGTAAAATCACTGTAAAAATTCTATGACCTCTGGGCGCATAATATTGTGGGCGCCCCCCCCTCCTCCCCCTCCCCCCACCACACACATCTTTTCACGGCTTCTGCGGCCATGGGATATTTAGTCCCAAATAATCCAGTATCTCCCTTAAATCATAGATGGCTTACATATATGACTGATAGATATGTATGCATATCCACCTATTACTCTCCCGCAACTAACCAGTGGGTTTACAATCTCTTCTTCCACCCCCCTTTCTTATCCGCCTCAGCATTCTTAAATGGAAACCCAGACATCCTCTTATCCGCCCCAGTCCTGCTACTTATTCTTCCCGCACTATTAGCAAACAGCAAACACCAAAGACCCACCGCCGCCAACCCGCCATACACTGTCATAGCCAACGCAAAACTCGCTTGCCCCGTCGTATAGTACCAGGCATAAGTATAGAAGGCAGATGAGGCGTGGAAGATAGATGTCATGAGGACTGTAGGCATGGCGTACGGGGCTTTGGGATCGGATTCATCTGTTGTCATGGAGTAGGATGATGAGAGGGGTATTGAGCCTGTGAGGATGAAAGTGATGGCGCCGATGGTGAGGAGACTCAGGCCGAAACAGCGGGCAAAGTACATTTCCAGTACTGTTTAATGGTTAGATTTCCTAGCATTTCTCCCCTCCTCTATTCCACACCATTTTTTTGAACCTTGCGCGGAGTATATAGCGTCAGGCTTACCTGAGGGAGTTCGCGCTTCGTCCAGCAGGATCATAACGATCATCTTGGGCGTCGCGAAGAGCGGAATGCCCTGTAGACTTAACCATGCGCCCGTGGCGTATATATATGTATAGAAAACCTGCCGATAAATAAAAATGTATGTCAGTTATGTCCATTTTGGTTTTTTGATCAGTTAATAAAATGCCAACATACATCCATCCTGAGACGGGAGATCGGAATCGAGCTGAAAGGAAATCTGCAATCGCGGCAGCGGGAGAGCTGCTTGTGATATGGGAATGATAATCAAACACTTTCAGCTTTCATCTGATCGCATCATCCCGGTAAGAAAGGAAGCAGGACATTATGGAGATATCGATTGTTAGCAAATATAGTTAACCAGCTAGTTAAAACCATGCCATAACTATGACATCATAGCTAATTGGTTACATGGAAGAGCCGTTCGGATAGTGTGTTCAATGAAATCCAGAAATTCAATGGCTACAGATACGCGTATATTTGCATCACACATCCATATATTGGAAACGAATTATGGGTAACGATCTCACTGGATTAATTAAGTCAAGCTTCCCAGACACCCCTGACCTCTGTTGACCAACATGCACGAATATTTGTGCTCTGCGCAATCTCCACAAGGTAACTAACTTGTTCAAATGGGAAGAACTGTAGAAATACCAACCTTTGAGGGGGGGGGGGGGGGGGGGAAATACCTCTATTACTCTATTATGATCGATTTCCATTTCCCACCCATTATAATGAACTAAACATAATTGCCAAAATGACTTTCAAAGATGGTTGGATTAACCTCCTTCAATTGGTATAAGCAGTATCGTACACAGCTGCGATGAAGCTCAGCTTGCCCTAAGGACACCGGATAATAAAAGGGCAAGAAAGCATGATACATCAAGAAATGCAATCAGACTCACCAGCCACGAAAGCAAAGAATACCCTTACCCAATATTGCTGGACCGTAGATATCTTGCAACATCTTGCTCCTGTTTTGAGGGCTTTGGTGCAGACTCTTCCAGCGCATGCTTATATCTCTCCTCAAGGCCACCATCATCTCCGAGACCCATGTCACCGTTACCAGGCTTCACGTCTTCATATTCATCCGGATCCTCTTCTTCTTCCGCTTCAGAAACAGTATCCGGCTCCTCGATTTTCATTGACCCGCCCGCACCATCAGGGCGACTAGAACCAGAGACATTCATATCCTTTAGCAACTTCCCCAGTTCAACCTCCCTCCTCGCCTCCTTCGCCTCCTCCCTCTCCCTCATTTTCTTCTCCAACTCAGGCTTATAATCCCTCTCAAATTCCTTCCGCTTTTCCTCCACCGCCTCGAAGAACTCGTCGATTCCATCTCCTGTCATAGAACTGACCCCGACCAGACTCAAATGCCGATAAAATTCCTCCAGCATTAGACTCATACTATTCAGAAAAGAGCCCATATAGCCACTTCCCCCTCCCATTCCTCCTACCCCACCTCCTTCCACACCACCAAACGCGCCAGCCTCCTCTTCCTGACATAGCGCAGCCTGAAATGCTTCGAAATCCGTCATCCACTTCTTTGCAAACTCCGCATCTTTGACATCTGTCTTATTGAATACCAAAATCATAGGTAATTTCGTCTTGTACAGAATACTGCATGCGTATAGCATATTGCTCATGAAGGTACTTGTCGCACTCGTCCGTGGGGTATCGATCACATATGCAATAACAGTCGGGAACGATGAAGCCAGCGTTTCCAGTAAAATACTCCCCGACGCGCTCCACACAAATACCTCTATTTGTCCCGGCGTGTCGACG